>NW_004524587.1:27509643-27514440 GCF_000260255.1 Octodon degus
TCGGGGGGTTCCGGTCGGAGGCCAGCAGGTTGCCCAGGTCGAACTCCAGCTCTAACTCCTTGTGCACCGTGATGCGCTGCAGCTTCTCTACCTCGTCCTGCTCCGCTTTTGCCAGGAGCTCTTCCACGCTGGGGCCCTCCATAGCTCCAGGTCAGCTGCCTCGCTTTAGTGCAGCTGCGGAAGTTACTTCTCCCGAGTCGAGACCGGGCAGCACCCATTCTGTACTTTCTTACTTTCTCTTTACATAGTTATTTCCGGTTCTTAAAATATGCATTTGGTATTTGAAAACAAAAAAGAACACTATCAATGGGAGACAGACACTTCATATTTAACCTGTGGACTCCAATGACCAGGAGAGGAGGCTAGAACGCAAGGATAAATAATGTCAGCAGGGTCTCTGGGTGGGCCTCAGCTGAGGCCTAGGCTGGCCTACAAAGCTATGAGGCTAGTTTCCTACCTTTCATGGCTCTCAAGCTACATGGTGAGATAAGTTCAGGACTGAGAATGCAGAAGACATTAATGTAAGGTCATTTCTGCCAAGGGCCAGTTGAAGATGTGTGGCTCCTGCCTACAGCTATCCCCTTCTTCCAGGAAGAGCTCTTTTCCCTGACTCCCTTACAGCTAAAAGTGGCTATGTGCTTTAGTTCAAGCCAAGACTGAAAGGGAGATGGTTAATATATGCCTGTGGGAAAGTTTTCCCACCTAGTTAAAAAAAAAAAAAAAAAAAAAAAGGCTTTTGAGAGCTGCTTTCCTGCCTATCCTCCTCCTGGCTTCCCAAGTAGCTGTTTCCTCACCAGCCATTCTCAGGCTTACTGCCCTTATGTGTGGCTGTATGAGGAAGTATAGCTGGAGACTGTGCAGCCATCATGTCACCATGATGCTAATTGTCACCACTCAGTGGACACCATATTCAGAGAGATCAAGGAAATGCTGGTGACCTGCTGAGCTTGTCAAACCAACCCTTCTGGGACTGTGTGATCACAGAAACCATGCTCCTAAATGATGCCCCCACACATGGGCCAAAGAAATGGTCATACTTGGGGTCCACACAGAAACAGTCATTTTCCAGATGGGAAATGGTGACTTAGGAGAATTGCCTATAAGTAAATGTTAGTTCACAGTATAGCAGGGAAAGTCCCCAGAGGCCTTTGCATTATGCTGTAGGCCTGTTACATCCCTTGACACTCTCCTGGGTAGAGAAAGTGAGGGACAGTACCAGGTGAGAAAAAGACTGAACCAACTGCAAAACACAAAGATTCTTTCCTTTCTGTCTTAACAGCTCTAGTTACCAATACTTTGGGGGCATATTTTTCAAGCAGCTTTACTCATTCAATTCCTGATTCAGTTTTCATCTATTCTCTGGATACCAACTATATGCCAGGCACTGTTATCAAATGCTGAGGATACGGGAATGAACTGAGAGGCCCAGTCCTTGCCTTATGAGAAGCTGACGTGCTAAGTGGAGGAATCAGACATTGAATAACTTCCCAAATGGTTGTTTAAGCTGTAATGGGGGTAAGAGAACATTTACATTATAATAAAGAGAAAAAGGCTGTATGCAAGGTTGATCCCAGCCTCTTGGGAGCTGGTGCTGCAGACTCAGCAGGATATGCATTCAGGTGACCTCTGGTGTCTTCCAGAGCCCTGGCTGGGTGCTAGGGAGAGGTGTACTATGTGAACAGAGGCAGTGTTCGTGCTGGCAGACAGGTACCCAGTTGGCAGGGCTGCGCTGGAACTGGTCCTCACATGGGTCTCACAATTTCTCCTAAGGCAGGCTTCCACAGATTGTAAAGCACAAATTATAAGAAGCAAGCTAGTTCAATGGAGGAGGTATCACAACCACCAGCCAGGGTGAGGGGTGCTGGTAGGAAACAAGAGGAACAATAGGGTGGGGGGGTTAGCTAAGAACAGCAGAGATGGCTCCATCTGAGACCCCCTTCTTGTCCCCATCCAAACTGCCACTGTACTTACATTTCCTCTTGTGTGGAGTAAGTCTTGGGGCCAGTGGGATGTGACCTGTGGTGTGGCCTGGTCCCTGACATAGACACCACCCACCAAGAGTGATGGCTAAACTGAGAAGTATTCAGTGGTCCATGGGGCACAGGGTGTTGGAAAGATAATGGGATGGGCAAGTGACAGGAATTTCTGGGACCTGCAGCAGCCCAAATCCCCCAAGGTATCATTCATTCATTCACGTACTTATTCAATATATATATATTTTTAAAATATTTATTTATTTATTTATTTATTTATTTTTTCCCTATTCAGTACCAGCGGGCATTATTGGCAAGTTATCAAGCCTCCTGGGTCCAGATCTCTCTTCTGTAAAATGGGTGCAATGACTATTCTCTAAAGAGCTGCTGGCAGTTTGAAATCATGTGTGAGACCAGATCACAGTAAGGTCCAATCAGTGCCAGCTGCTAATGTTATTTATTTATTTATTTATTTTGGCAGAACTGGGGATTGAACTCTGATCCTTGAGTTTGCCAGTCAAGCGCTTATCCTACTGAGCCATCTCCCCGGCCCGCTAATGTTACTTAAAAGCCACAGATAATCAGTATTAAAGCAGAGCTGGACCACTGATTTTGTTTCCCAAGCCATGGATCCCCAGGGCAAAGCCTCTGGATCCAACTGAATGGAGCACTGAAGGCTGGAGGGAACCCATGTTCTGAATACCTGGCTCAGGGACCACTGGATGGGGAGAGATGAGATGTGTCTGTGCTTGCAAAGCAATCAGAACTTTGTATTCTGATTTTTCAGAGTCCCAAGAGAGTAGACGCCCTGAGATCTGCAGGGCTCTTTTAGGAAGTCAGGTTTTGCTTTTTGCTATGGCATGTATTTAGGTGTCTGCCAAAGCCTCATGTAGTTACAGGGGGGGATGCTGGGATACCCTACCCTAAGTGTGAATGCTACCTGCCCTAAAGGCAGCAGCATACATAGAATATAAGGGACAGAAAGAGGGCTGATGCCATTACTTGATGCTGCTATTGCTGCTACCTCTGGCCTGCTCTGTGATGCCCCTCTGCTATCCACCCTGCCTTGAAGCCAGCTGATTATGGACTGAAACCTCAATAAATGGTGAGCCCAAATAAACCTTTTTTCCTTTAACTTTGGGTGCTGGGTATTCTGCCTCAGCACCAAGAAAAGTCATGATATTTTCTCAGGCATAAACCCTGGCTCTTTGGCTGGCAGGGTCAGAGGCACTCCAAGGTCATTTCCTTCAATCCTCTACTGAACCCCTGTCAGACAGAACTGGTCTCCATGTGCCAGGTATCACTGACATGGCAATGAATTATATTATATTCCTAGTCCATAAAACAGTTGTATTTTTGAACTTTGAGACTGGATTTTGCTAAGTTGCCAAGTTATCCAGGCTGGGCTCGAACTTGGGATCCTCCTGCTTCAGCTTTACACAGTGCTGGGAATATAGACACACACTACCACCATACCTTGTTAATATATCTTCTTCATGCCAGGCACTGGGTGCAGAGAAGTGAATTTGACCCAGTTGACTGTGCTTGCCCTTGGGAATCACTTTCAAGTGCAGAGCTGTGAAAGCACAGAGCAGAGACACTAGTTCAGCCCAGCTTGGCCAGAAAGGACTTGAGGAAGAACCATCCATACGGCCCTAGGTCAGCCCAGAGTCTCTACTGGCTGCTTCTATCCCATCATCCGAAATGACAGAGTTAATTCAATCAGACTTCTACCAGTGACCCAGGTTACTCCTGGATGGGACCCATTCCAGTTTCAGATTGGGTGGCCGTGTGGGCCAAGACGTAGGCTAGCTGACCCCTGTACCTTACTGTGATGCCTATAGGCACAAATGAGACCCCTGGCTATTGGAAAAGAGCAGGAAAAAAATTTAAAACTTAGTTGTTTAATTGTAGAGTGAAGCTGTATGGTACAAAAATTTATTTAAACAATAAATAAGATTCCTTTGTAATTAATGCTGTATTTTAAATTTGTTATTCTTAGAATAATAGAGAATAGAAGGGTATACTTTAAAGAGTTCTAAAAAAAGAAAATCAGGCTAATCCCCCAAGGAACGACTGGTACAAAACAAAGAATCTGTCCTGTTGACAATGACTTGCAGAATTCTATTATAAAGATGCCATTTTTAATAAGGGGTAGAGCTGGCCAGAAGCAAAGATGTCAGCTGCCAATTGTCAGCAGACAGAGTCAGAGGCGAGGCTGGGACTTGCTGTGATTCCAGCACAGAAGCTCTGTGGCCCTTATCTGGGAAATATCACAGTCCCCGCCATTCCCTGGGTGCATGGTTCTGGGGACAGCACGGGGTGTGTGCGTGCAGGCCAGGGAGATGCTCAGACTGCTGCTTTCTGAGAGCCACTCCTTGCCCTCTTTTTGAATTGGATTGTGCCTTGGACTTGGAGATAGAGGACCAGGCCCTTGTGCCACTGGCTAATAACACATGCCACAACCTGAGAAATGGGCCAAGGAAGCAGGGAGTCTGGTCTTGGCTCTGCCATGGACCCACTGACATAAGCTTGGACAAGTCACTAGAGTTGTGGATTCACTTCCTCTGTACACTGCCCAGTCTTCTCAGGCAGGTCAGATATTCCTTTTGGAACTGGCTGTGTCACTTCCCTGTGGTTGCCTGTTTCTTGGGCTCATCAAGCTTCGTGGTCACATTTGTGTCTGTGCCTTTGCTGAATGCAGCCTTTTGGGGGTTAAAAGTTTGGTACAAATGGAGATTCCTGGAGATAAATCATCAAACAGGTTCTTGGTAGACAAGAGAGAAAAAGCTCTCAAATGTAGACCTGTGTACCTCAGATGTGC
>NW_004524587.1:27514625-27521244 GCF_000260255.1 Octodon degus
CACACACACACACACACAGTTTCTATCCCCACCTATCAATGTGAGGACAGGAACTGTGTCTGTTTTACTCACTGACCACTGTTCAATAAATGTTTGCTCAATGCTGAGTGTAGCGGGTGTAGGACCTTTGAGCTCTGAGGTGCCAATTTCACTTATAACCTGGTCTTTTCTTGAAGACAGGTGGCCTTTTCAGCATGAGACCTGGTGAGCATGCACTTCTCCCACCACTTTCCTTCCTACACCTCTACCTGCCAATCCAATTTCTGGCCTGGGTGGTAAATCGTCCTTCCCCTCAAGGCCCAGAGTCTGCGACCCTTTTCTCAGTGACATTAAGTGCACTCCCTGGCATACCCCTGCCCCTGAGCCCTGCCACTTTGGTTCTCACAGGGTTTCTCAGGGTCAGGACATGCAGCCACCCATGCAATCCTTTCTGAGCTCACTTATGAGAAAACCCAGAACCCAACTATTAAATCCACTGGCTATGTTGCAAAGCCATGACAGAGAGCTTTATGGGTTTTGAGCCCCTTTTTACATTGCCTACGTAAAAACATGAGCTTTTGTTTAACACAGTAAAAGCCTCTAAGTGGGGAGAATTGGTTCAACATCAATTTTACTGCCTAGATCTAAGTCAGATTTCTGGCTCCCCATCTACCTGATTAGTGCAGCTGCTAGACTGCTCTTTTGTCTTCTGCAGACGTAATGAAACAAAGTGTCTGTATTAGGGTGTGATGCTTCCTACTAGCACAATTCTGTGTGTTGGAGCCACTGTGTTCATCCTCTTCAGTCTTTGGGCAAAAGCCTTCCTGTCTACAGTAAGCTTGCTCATTATTTGTGTTCCTTGTTCTTAAGCCCCTAGACATGCTTTCATGATCAAGAAACAAGAGAAAGACCACTGGACCCTGCTGTCTTTGGCAGGGAACTCACCAGATGGCTTTTAGAAACTTAAATTACCTAAAACAGCTTTCTTTCAGGTGCACCCATCTGAAGACTATCATCCATGAGCCCGAGGTGGACTCTGGCAGACAGTGGGAGGGCTCCTATCTGGTTTCTCCTGGCCCCCTCACTACTCACTATGGAGCACAGTGGTGACTCACAGCAGAATGTGCCTATGAGCCAGGATGAGCTTTGTAAATGGCCAACAAGGGCTGTAGGGGACATCTGTTTTTCTTGCTTGCCCAGTTTCTGTCCCCCTTCTCATGGAGACAGAATCTCAGTTTTCCTTAGGGAAACCACTCTTCTTCCCACTTTGAGGACTCTCCCTACACTTAGCCTACTCCTCTGCCTGTGAGTGCTGACCTGCATCTCATCAGTCTGTGCAGCACACACCTGGTCCCAGCCATGCCTGAAGCTACAACATCCCATGGCTATGTGCTTTGGTCACTATAAAGTAGGTTTCTGTTCTTAGTAAGCAGGAGTCTTATATTAGTCATAAAGCTGCACAACCTTTAGAATTTTTTTTGGAAGGATGGCACTAGGGCACTCATAGATGTGCTGATCTGAAAACTGTGTGGTTACTGCATGGCTTATGAGGGCTCTAACTCGGAAGGACAGTGAGTACTTCTTGAAGGTATTTCAGGCCCCAGGGGCTCCTCTGCTCCCTAGTCCCCAAAGCATTAGGAAGTCTATTCCCCTATTTGTCTTCTAGATGACAGATCCAGGTAGCCTGGGAAATGCTCTTTATAGGCCCTTGGATTTTTACTTTATTGCCTTTTAAAAGGAAGATGTTTCTCTCCTTCCCATTCTAAAGGAAAGGGCACCCAGATACCTTGTATCTGCAGAGACAAACAGGCAGAGAAAAAATTTTTTTTCCTCTCTGATTCAGGCCACGTGGCAGATGCTCAAGGGAGAGCTGTGAGATGTCCACCTAGCCTCCCAAGCACTGACCCAGAGAATGGACTGTTTTAGGTGTTTGTTCCCCAATGAGAAGCTCCCTTCTCATCTCCTTGTTAAGGAAAATTCAAGGCAAAAAGGTATAGATCACCCTAAACAAGGGTTCCTCAGAGAACTCAGGCGCTCCCATGCCTTCTGGGGGAAATGCTGAAGGACATGCCTGCCAAAAGCAAGTTTGAATGTGCAGTCCTCTCCGGGAAACTCATGTCTCCCCCAGTCTAAACAGTAGTGGTCAGTTGTCATGCCAGCTCTTGCTGGGCAAAAAGGTCCATGTCTGCACTTGGCTGGACCCCTGAGCCTCTGTGATTGCATGGCATGAGGCCCATTCTTCTGGTTCCTTCTGTAGAAGCCCTCTGTTGGGCCTTTGAAAGAGATCAGGAAGAATTCCAGGTGAGGGTTTGTCTTGCTTGACAGTCACAGAGAGGTGTGGCAAAATCTGGGCCTGCCTGCTTTCTCTCCCTGGTGAGTAGCTGTGGCCCAGAAAGGATACCATTCTGTGTGTGGTAGATTTAAATAGCCCCACTGTGTCTGCCTGGGTTTCCCGCCCTGGCCTTTCTCAAGCAGATAGAAAGTCCTCATTAATAACCATGATGGTGTGGTCATGCCCCAAAAAAGTCCACACAGATCACTTTGTGGGTTTTCGCATTGATTTCCCTCTCTAGGGGAGCTCAGGTGGGGCCTGTACTCTAGGTTCCAAAGCCAATGCTGTATATTCCAGTTGTGCATGTAGCCACCCTCAGGAGTCCCCCTGTATCCTCCCATTTTTACAATGGCTGGGGTCAGCATATCTAGGATTTGGAGCTCAGCTGACAGTGCTGCTGCTGGTCTATGAGGCCAGCCGGAGAGCAGGAAGTGCCTCGTTCCTGAGGGCTGCTGCCTCTACTGGGAGACAGGACTGCCTCTGGTCCAAGGGCTGGTGACTGAGGGACTGCATGAGGGACTTGGGCCCCAAGAGGCTCCTGTGCAAGACAAACAGTTTGAGGAGAACTAGTGCTTCCAGCTGCCAGCCTGAGGCTCCATATGCTCTCTTAGACTTACCTCACTTGAGCTTCAGGCAGACATAAAAGAAAAAATGTACCCTGCCTACTGTCCAGGCCTAAGTTCCCCATCCTTGTAGCTCTGGATTAGCAAGAACCCTTTCGGTGCAGGCTAAGGATGCACACACCTGAGGTTCTCAGCAGTGCCCAGAGACTGGGCTTCATGACCCAGCATCCGCGTCAGTAAAAGTTATGCAGGTCCTGGCACTTACTCCATTCTGAGGAGGTGAACAAACAGCAGAAGTGCATGAAGTTCTCAAGGCAATGTGATCAGGGAACGCAGGTGTGCTCAGGAGTCCACACTACTAGCCCTGCCGGACCGCAGGCTGTGGTTTCTGAAGAACACTGACCACCCTTTGCGTATTGAGAGGCAGGAGGGCAGGCTGGGGACGGGGGCTGACTGCAGAAGAGCAGGAAAGGCACTCTACAGCGGTCACACTGAGGAGGGATCCAACAGTCAAGAGATTCCTCATAACCACAGCCTCTTCCTCCTAGGTGGGCCCTTTTCAGTTCAGAGCCTGACCCTCCTGCGGACACTTACTGCACAGGCTGCCACACTCTGGCACACAGCCAGCCACAGGCTACTGGAGGAGTACACAATAAATGATGGATGAAGCCTGACCAGGGAGTCCCTGAACCTGCTGCACCGTCATCACCGTCATCATATTCACATTTGCTCATGATCACCATGGGCAGCAATGCAGGGGCAAGTGTCTAAAGCCATTTCCACAGCCCCTGACTCTCAAGCTCCAAAGCAAACATTCGTCAGGATGGTGTGGAGCAGGGTGGTTAGGGACTGGGAAGGACACTGGGATGAAGGGGAATATATACAATTATCCAGCATTGGATGAGGTACAGCCAGGGCTTCCAAAAATGAAATTCAATTCCATAAACATATATCTCATTCCTCCTGAGTGCCAGGCATGGCATTTGTCTGAGAGATGCAGATTGTGTTCTCTGACAAAGTGACATTCACACAAGGCTCAGATCCTTTGGTCCCACTTCAGGGGTACTGTTCCAGTTCTGATGGGTCTTCCTGAAGAGGGCCTGCCTGCTCTGAAACCACACTGCTTTTCCCGCACTGGCTCTGGCTTGACCTAGCTCCAGCTCGAACTTGCTGACTCTCACTGATTACAAAATGTCCCTGGGGCTCTTCAGCCGCTCACAGGAGAATGAATGCCCAAATATTCTGCTTCCCAGTGGGGGAAGAAGGCCAGTTGTTTCCAACTGATAGCGAGCTCTGGGGTCTGGCAGTAGAGCATCCAAGCGAGGCTCTGCCTGGAGCACTTTCCACCAAGAACACAGTACTGCACACAGAGGTGGCCTCAGCTGTGTGATGCTCATGGGGCCAAATAAGAAAGAGGAATTTGGGGCCACAACTATATAGAGCACAGCATCTAATTTCAGGCTAAAATTATCCCTGCCCTCCTCTCACCCACTGCCTCAACATCCTGCTTCCCTCCGTGGAGGTAAAGGAATCCCTCCTGGCCACCCCTCAGTCCTGGTAGCTGGGGGGCTGCATCAGAGTCACTCAGGGCTGCTGTAGGGACAGAAGGTTGACCCACAGGGATGCTGCGTGGACACCACCCCAACTCCTCCTGACCAGCAAGTCCCAGAACCTCAGGGATACTACCACCAGCCTCACGTCAGGACCAAAAGGAATGTGAGAAAACAGAGGTCACTTATCATGAGCCTGCTGCTTTCCTCATCTGGGAAATATGGCGAGGAGCCTTCTGATCTGGCTGAGGTACCATAACAAGACACAAGAGTGGCAAACACCCAATACTCTTTTAGGGTTTCCAAGCATTTCCTTATTACTGAACAGTAGTAACAATCCTATTGATTAAACACCAATGTTGTGCTAAAAATTTATATATATTTATTTGTTCAGTCCTTATAACAAATGTCATAGGTAACATAGTCACCCCCATTTTATAGATAAGAAAACTGAGGCTTAGGAAGTTAAACACGGTATTTGACCCAGCAAGCAGCAGATTTGAGAACTGAGGCAGAACCCTCTTAAACCCAGGCGAACTCTGTTTATAGTAAGAGGGGAATGTATAAGTAGCCCATAATACTAGAGCAGAAGAAAGTGACAATTTGTAGCCCAGGAGTGAGCCAGGGAGACATGTTTTATTTTGCTTGCAGAGCTTTTCAATTTATTTTCTTTCTTTCTTTCTTTCTTTCTTTCTTTCTTTCTTTCTTTCAACACTGATAAATCAGAAGATTTGCTTTTTTAAAGATACTGATTTTTGGCTTTTCCTAAAAGGCTGAACATATGGGTCTCCTTTTCTGGATGGGACCTTTTCCTTCAAGTGGTGAACTCATGGTAGGGTTTTTTGTTTTTTTCAGTCAGCACAATAAATATAGGCAGTAGCGGGAAAGTTGACAGGTCCAATGATCTGTAAACACATTCATACGAAACTTGTGAAATAGGTCCAACCTGCTTTGCTTTCTTCATGTGTCCTCACTGAGGACACTGTATACCCCAAAGACCCACCAAGAGGCACGGCCAACACAAAGGCACCGCGCAGCTAGGACACTGGCTGCTGTCCATGTTTGTACTTCAGTGCTATTTGATCAGACACATAGAACACTAATGATAATCATGTGGCCTGGGCTGCTGAGAAAGGGCCCAGAAGTGATAGGAAGCAAACCTCCTGATCTGGACAGTGCCGAGGCAAGTGGCCACCAAGGGGGACCGGTACCTTCTGCACCAGTTAACAATGAGGGGGAGTCTAGTCTCCAGGCACTGGGGCACCCCAGGGCTCAAACCTTAGACTGCTAACTCCACATCTCCACTCAGACATGTCCTAGCTATTGCAGAATAAGTAGGTCCTTTGCAGGACTCCTGATCTTCCCTCCCAACCTATTCACATGAGCCACACTAAATAAACATTATTACCTACCAAAAGACTCTGAGCAAGACATATTCTTTCTTCTTAAAAGTGAATTTAAATAACTGTTATAAAAGGTGTCAGACACTGATAGTAACACTAAACTCAAGGCTTTGTATTTATCATGATCAGAACTGAGAAAGAGTTGAAAAAACAACTCCTCTACCCTATGAAATTCAGCGTGTCCTCATACCACCAGAAATAATCATGGGTGTCAGCAGTGCTTAGCTCAAAATTTGAGGAACCCTGGAGTGTATGATTCTGGAATCTAGTTCAGTGTCTAATCTGATTCAAATAGAGTAGCAGGCCTGGGAGAGAAAATTAGAAGCCCTGTACTAGCCAGAGATAGCATGCCCAGAGAATGAGGGACAGAGTGAGTCTTCCAGGCTTCAAGTGATCCAGTAGCAGCTGCTAGAAGATGACAGAGATTTGGGGAGCATGGTGGCCTGAAAGAGACCATCATCTCTATTCTATATGCTCAAGTTGAATCAGAGAACTTTTGAAGCCTTTGGGCAGATGGGCATATACGTGAGAAATAAGGCTGAAAAACTGTCTGGAATGTCCCCCTTTTACTTGGAAACCTTTGGAGCAAGGATCTAAAATCACAGATGGGCTAGGGGTAAAGATCAGCAGTAGAAACTGGCCTAGCAAGGGCAAGGCCCTGGATTCCACGCCCAGCACCTCAGGGGAAAAAAAAAAATCAAAAAAAGTCAAAGAAACTGAGATGAGCTTGACTAAGAGACTGGTGAATTCCAAATGTGTGTGTGTGTGTGTGTGTGTGTGTGTGTGTGTGTG
>NW_004524587.1:27521344-27542668 GCF_000260255.1 Octodon degus
GAGAGAGAGAGAGAGAGAGAGAGCGAGAGCGAGAGATAGAGTGAGGGAGGCAGGAGCTGTGGAGTTTGGGGATGACAGGAAGGGAGGTAGAACTGGCTTTGCCCGACTGGCCCACTTCTTCCTGGAACCCAGGAGGCCAAGAAGTCACTGAACAAGCAGGGTGCTCCCTGCTCCTGGGGTTGTAAGAGAACCAGGAGATATAGAAAAGATGACTCCAGATTTCCTTGGAGCAACCTGGTGGCTCACTTACCTCAACACCATTGGCTCATAAAGGGGAGGACAGCTCCATCTCCACCAGCTGTACAGTACTGCTGCTCTGTATTCCATAACCTACCACAGGTACTGGCAAGGAACAAAGGGCAAACACAATACCCTTCCAAGTCCCAGCAGAAGATGATCAGAATGAACAATGTACATGCCCAGCAAAGTACAGCTGTTCTAGGATATAAATGACAAACAGAAAATTTCAGGAAGCAAAGAGCAATTCAGAATACACATAAAAGATCTATATATTAAAACAACATCTTGCAACTACAGGAGATGAGTCCCTGCTGAGATGGGAATGAGTGGCCTGGCAGACCAAACGAAAAACTATCTCTAAGTGGAGAGCAAACTACAAAGAGAGAATTTATAAGGAAAAAGATAAAAGACCCAGAGAATAGCTCCAGAGAAATCTAACTGAGCATACTGGGAGTTCTAGAAGAAGAAAAAGAAACCGATGTAGGACAGCTCATAATTAAATGGTAAATAGAAGACACTTTCCCTGAGCTGAAAAAAAGACCTGAGTCTGCAGATTTAAAGGTTCACAAAGTTCTGGGAAGGAGGACAAGAAAAGACATACACATAGGTCATCCTGGTGCAGTTGCTCAACTTGACTATGAACACAAACCTTAAAAACTTTCTGATATGGAAAATAAATTACCTAGAGAAGGTGTGGTCAGACTGGCATTCAACTTCTTGTCTAAAACAATATAAGCTAGGAGAGAGTGAAATAGCATTTATAGACTGCTCAGAAGAGAACCAAAGCTACCTACAGTTTACCCATTTTTGTTTTAGGGTGAAAGATCTTTGCACACATACAACATTTCAGTTTATAACCCACATATCTGAACTGTGGCAAGCACCTTGAAGTAACAGCTAGCAAATAGAGTCTCAACATAAGGGAAATGAACAGGTTAGGAAAGCAGGACGAAGGAAGTGCCCTCCCACACCTGTGCCCTTTCTTCTACATCTGCATGGCCACTGGTGATGTCCCAGGAAGGGGCAGCTACACAAGGACTTTGAAAATAGAAAGGGTGCACTAAAGGGAAATTCCAGCAACAGCCCACAGCCAAAAACATTCTGTGATCCTAACAAAATTAAAAGGTTGAAGAGGACCAGGATAAAAGTGTTTCAAGGTCTCATTTTAAGTCCAGGACAAGGAAATAATTCTAGACATCTCATCCCTTTAAAGCATGCAAAACCAGGGAGAAAACAGAGCATTTTGAAGGGGAAAATAGTTACTTTGTCTTATCTTGCTTTGAAATAACAGTGGAGCAATATGCATTTGATTAGGGATTAAGGGAAAAAGGATGTAACCTTTAATGAAATAGCAAAGTAGAAAACTTTCAAATTAACATCAGAAAAAAAAAAAAAAAAGAAAAGAAATGCAAGACAACTACTTCAAATCAGCACAAACAGGAAAAAGAAATAATGATGAAAGGATATTATACACTTGCTGGATGATGGAAGAAATAAAATCAAGTACATCAGCTAATGGATTAAATTTCTTATTAAAAATAAAAGATATCAGGTAAGGTTAAAAATAAAGCCCTAGGTACATGAGGCTCATAAGAAAAATCATCAACAATAAAGGTATAGAGAAATGTTGAAAACAAATGACTAGGTAAAAAGACATGCAAACTGAAGGAAAGTAGACACACCATAATTAATTTGAGAAGAGGAAACTAACACTGCAGAGAATAGAGATATTTGTAATGATAATAACATTTTATGAAGTTACAACCGTTAAAAACCTCGATAAATTAAACAGAGGGTAAATGTATAAAGCATGTTTCACTAGAAGAGGAACAAAAAATTAGTATATAATTTTACATAATTTAAGATGAGAGAAAATGAATAATACAATAATACATATGAATGTGTAGGGCCTCCCAAAAGGACCATTTTTAGGTACGTGGATTATGTACAAAAGCTGAGCACAAACTGGGTCAAAGAGGCAAACCTTAACAAACTTTACAAAGAAACAGGTTTTTTTAGACTGCAATCTCCGATCACAGTCAATAAAGTTAAAAATTAAAGAAAGGTGAGAAGGTTGTGCTGTAGGTCAGTGGCAGAGCACTTGCCCAGCACGTATCAAGCTCTGGGTTCAATCTCCAGCATCTCAAAAAGTCAGAGGAAAAATATTTATTTAGAAATTAAGAAACTCACTCCTAGATAAATAAGGATTAAAGAGGAAATCAGAGAAAAATTTCTAAACCATCTAAAAGGCAGTTAAAAAAATCATTTCGGGGCTGGGGAGATGGTTCAGTGGAATAGGTGCTTCCCTGGCAAGCACAAGGGCCTGAGTTCAATCCCCGGTTCCGCAAAAAAAAAAAAAAAAAAAAAAAAATCACTTCATACCATTTCCCATGAAATAGAGAAAACTTTGTACTCAGAGAAAATTCAGGGATTAAAGAAGACATATGTGCTGTTTATCAATAAAATTTTGAAAAAAAAAAGAAGACATATGAAAAGTAAACGAATTTAGACCTTTTAATAAATTACAAAAACAAATTAAAAAACCTACAATTATAAATTAATAAAGTTAGAAGCTGAAACTGATATGATTAAAAAATAGGAATTAGAAGAAAATACACAGAAATGCAAGAACTATAAGTAAATAAACAAAACTAAACCTTAATAAGGCCAGTAAAGAAAAAAAGAACAGAAACAAGAAAAAAAAACTTAATCATACCAGTGGAAGAGATAAACAAAAATCACAGAAGAACCCTACATGCAGTCTTTCTATGGCCACAAATCTTAAAATCTTATGAATTCTATTGCCTAGCATAATCACTAAAACTGATTCAACACAGGAACACTTAGACAAGCTGCCAAGAAAACATTGCGAAGATGATCAAAGAGCTATCACTGAAAATGGCACCAGGAGCAGATTGAATTTTATCTAACCTTCAAGTGACAGATAATGCCAATATTATTTACATGATTCTATGTTATACTAAAAGTTGGAGAGTGAGCTTCCCAATTAACACAATGAAGTTACCATAATTTTAATTACTAAATCCTGAAGACAGCATATAAGCTTCTAGTTCTCATCTACTAAAATTACAGCAAAGCGTATTTTTAAACATTCTTGAAATGAATCTAGGCAAGTATCAAAAGAATACAACATGTTACCAATAAATCTGTTTAAGAAACGTGATACAGTGCAACAGCATTATCTGACAAACACAAAGAAAGTGGGAGAGCCCTAGGTTCACGCCATTAGAGGGTGAAAAGATACTCGGCAAACTTTAGGTAATTTCTGGGGATTGGGTGGCGTGCGGATAAAGGGAGACCAGACCTGACGAGCACATGCTGCACGCATGTCTGGAAATACCACTCTGCACTCCACTAGTACGTACAATTAATACATGCTAAACAAATGATATTTAAAAATTTGGATAATTTCTAATTAAAAACCAGGAATAGCAACTAAATACTTATACAACATTTAAAAATCTATTTACCAAAGCTCAATAGGAAATGAGCTATTAACAGTCACATTTTGCAATCATTTCAATTAAAATTTAGGACTAGATAAAATGATAATAATTACTACCATTATTTAGCATAATTTACTAAAACTAACATATTAAAGCCAAAAAATCACATCAATATGGTAAAATGAAACATAAAAATCACATTTTTGATGATACTATATATCCAGAAAACCTAAAACACTATTTAAGAAATATCTATTATAATAAATAAAATACTGATAAAGGGCTAGATTCAAATACTTAGAGGTAAAATACCTCAGTGGATTAAAGCACCTGCAAGCAGGTGCAGGGCATGGGGGTTTGTTCCCTGGGCCTGCTGGGCCTGCCCCGCCCCTGGGGGTACACTGAGACAACAATTGAGACTGGGCATGGTGGCGTGCGCCTGTAATCCCAGCTCTTGGGAGGCTGTAAACAGACACATCACTATGAGTCTGATATAGTAGTGAGACCCTGAACATCCTTTAGCCCCTAAAACACAGGAAAACCCCTCCAAAAAACCCCCAAATTTTTTCATCAACAATAACCTTAAAAACGTGTACCAAATATCCATAATAAAAGTCATTATATATCGCAAACATGTACTAATAAGAAATTAAGATAATTAAGTTACCCATGCCAGAATTTGTCTATATTTTGGAACATCATATTGTACTTACCATACATGACAAGTACATATTAATTTTGGTCAATTAAAAATTAATTTTAAAAATAAAATTAGAAGCACTCCTCCTCCTCCTCATTAAAAAGTAATTTTAAAAATAAAATTAGAAGTCTTCCTCCTCTTCCTCCTCCTTCTCCTCGTCCTCCTCTTCCTTCTCCTCCTTCTCCTCCTCCTCCTTTTTGTGGTACTGGGGATTGAACCCAGGGACTTGTGCATGCAAGAGTGCTACTACTGAGCCACAACCCCAGCCCTATTCGATCTACAACAATAACAACATTATAAATATCTGGGAAGCCATCCCAGGGACATAAATGCCTGCCTGGCAAGTGCAAGGTCCTGAGTTTGATTCCTGGTACCAAAAAATTTTTGTAAATTTCTAGGGATAAATTATACAAGAAACTTACAGAACCTATAATGAAAGGTATATAGCTCTTACAGTCCCTCAGTTCTATTCTTCTATACACAGGAAAAGTGTGTACATATGCTCCTAAAAGTTGCACACAGAAATGTTAATAACCTTGCTACTAGTAATAGCTCACAACCAAAGTCACTCAGTGTCCATCAACTCCTTGGAAAAAGATTGAAAAAAATTGGGATTAGTCACACAATGGAATATTATACAGCCATAAGAGGAAATGACCATTGCTTCATACAAAGGTGTGGATAAACTTGAACACTGACTGGAAGACAAAGCAGAAGAGTATATAATGTGATTCAGTTAGATAAATACCAAAAGAAGTCCAACTAATGTATGCTGTTAAAAAATCAGACCATAGCCTCCTGAGTGGCGTATGATGAAAAGACAGCACATTTAATTTGATGGAGGTGCTGAATACTTAGGTGTGTTCACTTTGTGGAAGTATACTGAATGTATCTACACTAAGATTTGTATATTTTTAATAGGCATATTATATTTGAAATCTTTAGATGATATAAAAGCAGACTTAAAGAAAAGATACACTCCTGAATGTGAACATTTAACATTACAAAATGCATAATGGAATTTAATACAAATTTTAATTAGAATTTTGATAAGTTCTTTTTTTTAATTGGAAGCAAAATCCCCCAAAAGCTGTTATTTCCCTTTAACCCCAGCCTGGGAAGGAGTAGAGGCTGAAATTCAGCCCCTGTATCTCACACAAACATCCACACCCCCCAAGTCTGTAGCCCATGAGGTCCCAACCTGACTGTCCATGTCTGCATGTTCTAATCAGTGTTGAACCAAGAGGGATCCACCTGGGCACACTCGGATTAGCACTGACATAGGAGGGTGGTCCAATGACAGGGCCTGCTTTCACTACCAATCCCAACTGGATAAGAAGACTGGTCAACACATGCTTCAATGGCCTGTCAAAATATTTTCATTTCTCAAATTCATCTCTGGCTTGTTTTAAAGGCTTCTCATGAAAGTAAGTGCTGTATTATCATTATCTTACTCAGCTTTCACATATACCCTATTAAGAAGAAAGGATGGCTATTCTCTTTTTTCCATCTTCCAGACAATAAAGCAGAAGTTTGGAAAGGATGACACTTGCTCAAGGTCACCAGCCAGCAAAGCCAGCAAGCAGCCATACTCGGCTCTAGAGCTGGTCTTTAGTTTCTACATTCCAGGCTTCCTTCCTGCTAATCTTTGTGATAAGACAAAGTGACAGAATGAGTTACATGCTGCTGTGGGTAAGATGGAGAAACGATGGGGGTGACAGGTCTTGGCACCAGATGGGTCCTGCTGTGAGGCTTTCTAGGAGAGCTGGCTGGAACCTGGGCCAGACTAAAGGGTCTGAGGCTTTTCACTGCTAAAACACAGCTATAGAGATGATGGCTGCTGCTGCTGCTATCTAGTCAGACACTCAGAGGTCAGGTGAGAGCAACTCCCTAGCAGAAATTCTGGCAGGAGGTAAAACCAGTCCTGAGTTCTACGGTAGCCTGAGAATGCAGCCCCAGCACAACACCTCCTCTGGGTGACTGGTACTCTACCCACATCCCTGTGAGCTGTGGTCTAGTATGCACCAAAGAAGCAGAGCAGCTTCCCCTTCTGAGGATAAGGCCAGCTGTACTGCCTGTCAGACAGAACTGCTACCCTGAACTAGGGCACTGGTGAATCCACTGGGGTCTTCCTGATGAGGGCACATGGATGAGCTGTTCCTTATGTGACAACTCAGTGAGGCTGTGAATGGATGGAGAGGGTTGGAACCCAAAGCAATGCTCCAAAGATGTGGTAGGATGGAAGAGGTGAACAGGCTCACTACTGAACATACAAAGGAAAGACTGCTGATGCCATGCTCTGGTTGATGTGCACCACCACCTGTTGTTTTACCATGAAGAAGGCAGTGTTACAGAGGGTGGAGTGGAGGCTAAGACAGATTACTTTCCTTGCCCAAGATGAGCTTCTGTTTCAGGAGCTTATATTTACCCTGAAGTGCTACAGAGCCTACCTCACTGAACTCCACATGCTGGCCCACTGTCCCTGAATTGCCATTTTCCCTAGTCTATCTGAGAAGAGTCTGTCCAACCTGGTATCTGGGAACCAGCCTTGGGAACTTGGAATCAAAATAGGTGGGTTCACAGACGCTGTCCCACCTGTAATGTGAGTGTTCTGCCATCTAAGACTAACACACAAGGGAGACATGCTATAACATCTATCTCAGGTACTTTTCTTGCTGTTCAGACAAATGAGGACACCAACACTCAAAGACAAAGGGGGAAAGGTTTATGTAGCTCTCAGTTTGTGGAGGTTTTAGTCCATAGTCAGCTGACTCCAAGGCAGGGTGGCATGGCAGAAAGGTATCACAAAGGAGAAACAGTTCATGGTGGGCAGAAGGCAAGAAGGCAGCAAAGGAGAGAAACAGTGAGGAAGCAAGCAGCAAGTGGCAAACAGCGAACCTCTTTCTGTCCCTTTTACCTTATGCAGGGTGGAGCAGCCTTAATCCTAGCACTGTACCATGAGTGAGTCGCAGGATCACACCCTAGATCAAGCCACCCCTGAAAAGTCCCACCTATGACAGCATAGGGCAAAGGGGAACATTCAGATACAAACCACAGTAGCATCTCTAATCTACCTTGTAACTGTAGGTATAACCCTTTTTAAAATTTTTTCTTTTGTCTTTTTGAGACAGGACCTCACTGTGCAGTTTAGGCTGACCTTGAGCTCACTTTGTAGCCCAGGCTGGTGTCAAACTCATAACAATCCTCTTGTCTCAGCCTCCAGAGTGCTGGGATTACAGACATGTGCCATCGCGCCTGGCACATAGGTATATTCTTAAGGCACCATATTTCTGACTTGATCAGCTCACTTGAGGTACAATTTTCTCTGTCCTCTTCCGTGTGACCCTACTTTGAGTATAGAAAAATGGTTTCTTTTACTTCCTATCATTTCTGCCCCCTCATCTTTGTCAGTAAGGGACAAATGTATTGCCCACATGATGGACTCAGGACTGGAGAGAGTAGCTGGTATCTCTGTCTGAAAGCCTTTGGCTTTGGTTGCCAGAAAAAAAATGCTTACCTAAAAGGTGTACTTTAAGGTCCACAATGGAGTCACCTGCTTCTCAGAGAGTATGGCAGCCTGGCTGGCCAGATAGAGTTGGATTTGGAGTATGAAAGTGGGACGGAGGGCAAGTATGAATGGATGCTCTCACTCAATAGGAAGTGACTCCCACTAGGAGAAATTAGGAGCAGATTAAATTCTGTCATCCAATATGTACCCTGTTAGCTGACAATGGTGTGCATTGGCAAGGTGAGGCCAAGAAGGGTGAGCAATACTTCTATAGTTAAACTCTTCACTATAAAGGAAGCTACTGGGGGAAATCCCATTTACATTGACCACCTGGGGCTCTGCATACTAAATGGCCATCCTAGGACCCATCTCAGCAGAGAGGGAAAATATTTGCTGAATGTTTTGTAAAAGTTAATTAACTGTTATTAAAACATGCCCTTGAGTTTAATGATGTTCTTTACTTCACCATTTACTTATTGTTAACCTTCAAGTGAAGGCAACTCCCTAAGCTGATTCTTCAACTTGATTTCATTTGTGCTGTTTTAAGAACTTCTGTCTTGAAATATGGATGCAGACTCAGTGCAATGAACGATTTCACTGGCATAGTAGGCAAGAACACTGGGGTTGGATCAGAAGTTCTAAGTTCAAAGCTAAACTGCCAATTTTTACCTAGATGGCTGAGATAAATTATTTAATTCTGATGCTCAGTTTCCTGATGTATAAGTGAGATAATTTCCATTCAGTTTCCAGTACATATAGGGATACTGTGAGGATTAGTGAGCTGTCTATGATGCCCATTATAGACTGTAAAACACATAAAGGAATACTGAAGCAAAAAAAGTCAAATGTTTCTTAGTCTTGAGTAGGCTGCTGGCTTGGACAATTGTGGCTGGGAATTGCCTAGTATCTACACTTTCCCCTTTTTGCCAGCCTTGGTTGTTTGGAGACCATTCTTCCTTTACTCTTGGTCAGTATCATTAAAGTGGACCCTAAGTCAACACATGGCATCTTCCAAAACCACAGTTGGTTCAGAGATGGGAATATAAGCCAAACAGAATCAGTGAGGAACAGTGAAGAGCAGTAAGACCTTTCCTGGGATATCCAATAAAGAAACTCATACTTTACATGAAGATTAGAAGCTGAAGCCACATGGCTTAAGGCTAAAGTTAAAATCTTCTAGTCTAGAAAGGTGAATTTATCTGAGAGTGAAGTCAACAAGGAGGAAAGCAGTGCTCAGGGAGGAGAGACACCAGGCCCTGATGATATCTTTGGAGCTCTTGGGGCCAGACTTTTTAGTGACAGAGGTTACTAAACTTCTGTTCTATTTAGGCCAGTATGGCCTAGATTTCTATTATTTGTAACTGAAAGGGTCTGATACGTAACCTGAATGAAAACGGGGATGATCAATAATCAGTATCAGTTTCTCGCTATTTTCCAAAGGAAATCTGTTTCAAGTGTTTTACTTTCTATCTGAGTCACCCCACTAAATTGAGTGTCAGCACAAGACCAAAGCTAAGGATGTGCCATTTTCTCCACAAGTGAAAACTGCTTTAGGGAATATGAACAGGGGCCTTTCTTAGTCTCACTAACCAAGCCTCAAGAGTTCTTCATGAATTCTTTCCTTGAGGTAGCCTGTCCTTCTAGATCTGTGGATTGCAAGAATTGCTCTGAAGACCTCTGATTACTGCCAAATGTTTTGTGGCTATTGTTCCTTATGGGTCTTCTATCCCTGACAAACTGTATAAAACTCATAAACTCAGCCAACTTGTCTGATGGGCATTCTGTGTACCTTTCATACTTCTGCTCAAGCTTTTTAAAGCCATCTAAGATATCTTCCCCTGCTAACTCTTCCTGATTGTTCAAGGCTGGGTCAGATACTGTTAGTGACCAAGCCATCCACTATGTTTCTTTTCTTCCTTGCTGGGCAAGTCCCAGCTAATCTGGTGTTCAGAATTTCTCATTGCTGTGAGCTCATTACGTAACAGCACCCTAAGAAGTGACCGTTTAGGAAGAGACTTGGGGCCCAAGGTTAGTTTCCCAGTAGGGCTTTGGATACAAGAAGGATTAGATCATTTAATGTCCTTATATTCAAGGAGTAAAACAGTGATGCCTGGCATTGCTGAAGTGAGGAGGTAGTTGACATGTTAAGAATGGCAGACTGAACTGAGAGACATAGTACCCTGACAAGCTTCATTGGTTGACCTATGATGTTTAATTTTCATACTTCTTGGCATGTGACTTATTAGTAATTTCCTAATTGTTTATGTCATTTTGAATTTGGATTTCCTGTTATTTGCAGTCAGAATCCCTAACTTTAAAAAGCTCAATTCAAGCTTTTCTCCCTTTGTGATTTTCTTGACCATGCCAGTCTACAAGGCTATGCTTTATCTAATACTGCTCTCCTCAGTGCACATCCCCTGGGTTTTCTGTCAGTGGGAGCGAAGTGCAACTGTGTTCATTCTAGGAGTGGGTTTCTGTAGCAATGTTGAGATGATCTTACAACTACATTCAGGCTTAGCTGGAAAGAGTACTCTCAACTTAGGAGCCAAGACAACCCTCCAAGAATTCCAATAAAACTTAAAATTGTGCCACCTAGGCCTGTTCTCAAATTCTTCCATACCTCCTGTTTTTCAAGAATTCTTTCCCTGAGATACTCTGTGCACATCCTCTTTGTTTTATCAGGTACATGGGCCCAAAACTCTGGCTAACTCTTGAATCCTTTTTCTCAAACAATACAAAAAGAAGTCCTGTTGGCTTTACCTCAACAGACACAGAACCTGACTGCTATACCACTTGCCCCAAATCACTCTAGCCCAAGTCACTGTAGGTTTTTTCCTGAATAATTTTAACAGTCCCTCAATGTGGAGGACCACCTGGACAACTCTCCTTGAAGGAAGAGCTATTATCTCTATCTCCTTCCTGTGGAAAGCTGTATCCATGCATTGATATGTATAGAGCTGGCTAGGACTTTTCCTTATTCTTTCAGTTGGCTTTAAGCAATGCAAATCGGTATAGCCAGGTCTTTGAGGCAAGAGGATAGGTCAGTGTCATCCTGCCCCAAAGTTCCTAGAAAACATGTGTGAGCTGGATAGGTGAGAAGGAAAGCCACATTGCAGAATATCAGATACCACTGAGTCTTGAGAAAAGAGGCTATGACTTCTCAGGGCATAAAAGATTATGCATCAGAGCTGAAAAATACCAACTGCAAAATGTTAGATACTACCTTGAATTATGTCATGCAGATTACTCCTTCTGCATATCCTTCTATCTGCATGTTGCAGATGTAATTTTAGGCCTCCTATGTACTGCAGTTCAGGGCATTCACATACTTCCTGTCACTCTCACAGTCACTCATCTCCGAGCCACTTCCCTTGTCAAGAATTAATAAAGCCCCAGTTTGGCCCTGGGTCTAGGCCTTTGCTCTGGTTAGCCATCACCCTTGCTGGACTTAGGACTGACACTCTTGGCTCTCCACAACTAAAAATATGCCTTAGTGTCTTTATTCTCACCATGGGTTGCACTGGAAGTGGCAGACTGGAATTAGCTTGCTAGAATTCCAATGACTTCTCATGGGATCACAAATATAAACTTCCCAGACTGCGAGGAGCACCAGGAAGGGTTCTCTATATCACAATGATTTTCCTGCTTCTACTCCTTGTCCCTAGTCTATTGTCTATAATGAGATCAATACACACTGCCATCATACTCAAAAGGTCAGACCCCTACCACAGTTTCAAACATGGTAAAACCCTAGCCTCCCTCTGCCTTCCATGACTTTATGGTTTCCCACCCTATGCACCTCACTATACTCTCTAGACACAGGCCTTGGTCTGTTAAACACATTAAAATACCCCACCTTGTGGCTTTTACGCTTCCTAGTTTCTTTGCTTGGAACATACTTCTTTACCTATCACTACTTTCTTCAGATTTCTGCTTCCTCCCGCCCCATGAATGGTGTTAGCTTTGTTTTCCAGGTTGTTTTCCTGAACTCTTGGGCTCAAGGTGGGACTACAGACATGTATCACTATGCCCAGATGTTTACCTTGGAGAGGATGTTTCTGACTAGTCTCATTAAATAGCAATTTTCTCTAACTCTTTTACTTTACTTTTTTTAATAGTTCCTTGCCTTTGACATGTTACTTTTCTATAGTTTTTATATCTTTATATCTGTATTACCATCCTGAAAGATGAGGCTTTTTTTTTTTTTTGTGGAACCGGGGATTGAACTCAGGCCCTTGCACTTGCCAGGGAAATGCTTATTCCACTGAGCCATCTCCCCGGCCCCCAGAGGCTGCATTTTAATCACAACTCTTACCCACAGACCAGACCAGCTCAGGCACAGAGTAGGTTCCTAGTAACTACTTGTTCGGGAGATGCTAGACGTCTCCTGTTCTCACCAAAGTGCTTTGCATTCAAAGCTTGTCTACTAGATTTGATGCTTATAATTCAGTAATGTCAGCACTCTTTTTTTAAAAATTTATGTGTGTGTGTGTGTGTGTGTGTGTGTGGCCAGCTCAGCCCACCAGGGGGCGGGGCTGGCTGGCATGTGGTGCTGGGGGATTGAACCGTGGTCCCTGTGCTTTGCTAAGCTTGTTGTTAGTAGGTGCTTTAGACCACTGAGCCATCTCACCAGCCCCAATGTCAGCACTCTTATTTCTGGCAGAAATGAAAAATTCTTCTGATACATATGGACAAGAATTGAAAGGTAGCACAGAAAACTATAAATGGGTAGTGGAGATTTTTGAATCCTAATTTCTCTAAACACTGTTATGATAGCACAAAGGCATAAATATACCTTATTGTTAAACACTTTCATGCATGCTTTTCTCAGTATTGTCTGAAGCAAAACAGTTCATGTTTTGTTAAAGATACTGACAATTGAGACTAGGCAGATAAAATCTTTCTCAGAACTCTTCATGCCCAAAGATACCTTACAGAGAGACTTCAAACCTTTACAAGTGACTTTCTGAGAATTGCAACCTTTGATCTGTATGTATGAAAGTGCATATTCAATATCATAATTACTTTGCCTTAATATTCCTAAATGTTGTTTATAACTCCAAATAAACATCCATTATGGGGCCAGCCAGATAGCTCAGTGGACTAAAGTGTCTGCTTAGGTAGAGTACAGTGACCAGGGTTCAATCCCTGGTGTGCCATGCTGGCCCCGCCCCTGGGGCGCACTGAGATGGTGAATGAGACTGGGCATGGTGGTGTGCGTCTGTAATCCCAGCACTTGGAAGGCTGAAAACAGGAGAATCACTACGAGTCTGATCTACGTAGTGAGATCCTGTACTAAATACATTTTTTAAAAAATCCATGATGTGCAGGTTTTTAAGAAGTGTGATACAGTTCAAATAACTTTCCACCACAGATAGTACTGAATCGAATCCTTTATCTTGGGCAAATTGTTTGCAAATGTTCATCAACTAGTCAATATTTACCAAGCATCAACCACATTCCTGCCCAAAGAGCCCTTGTTTCCATAGGAGGACAGACGAATGTCTGGTTTTTACAAGATTTCAGGGAAGAAGATGTGAGTTGCACTTTAGAGAAGGACTGTTTGATCTATTCAAATCCTATTATTCATTGAATAGCTATTATGCACCATTGTGCAACAAGGCTTTACAGTTTCAACAGCATGGGGCTAGTCACAAAAAGCAACTATCCAATATGTTAGAAAACATCTGGAAAAATATAACCTTAGTAAAAAATAATAAAATAACAGCTATGTCATAAGAGAAAAGAAAAGCCACCCATATTTTTAAAGGGGCTTAGAGGAAGAAGAAGCACAGCTGCCTAGAGAAATCAGCTGCGATTCTAGGAAAACCATGACACTTTGCAGCCTAGCAAGAAAGGTGGGTGTGACAGGCAGAGATGTGGGACATGTAGGTGGGGTTATTTCAGGTAAAGGAAACTGTACCCTAAGGAAGAGAGATAGTAAGGTACAGGCTATAGCTGGCCCACGGTGGTCAGCTCTAGCCTATGTGTTTGATGGTCAGGCCATACTGAGTCAGGGAAGTGGTGACAACAAAGGAAAGTTGATCTGGGTGTGTGGACAGGTGCATTAGACTGAGGAGAGAAGAGGAAAAATGGCTAGCTAAAGGGGCTTTCATTTGGGGGGGGGTCACACAATGGGCTTAAACTGGCAAAGTAGGCATTTGACTTTTCATGTCTTATATTGTCATCTTATGTCCTTTTACTTGTACCAAATATTATATAATAAAATCACCTGCTTGATTAATTTAGTCAACAAATGAAACCTTTACTTTTATTTTTTAAATTTAATTTAATTTTTAATTTATTTTCTGTATCTAGGACAGGGTCTACAGGGTCACACTATATAGATAGACTTGTAGTGATCTTTCTTATTTTCAGCTTCCCAAGCGCTGGAATTACAGGTGTGTGCCACCACACCCAGATTCAATCGCATACTCTGGCCCAGGGCCAGCACAGCACACACCGGGGATTGAACCCCAGGCTGCTGTGCTCTGCCTAAGCAGGCCCTTTAGTCTGCTGAGCTATCAGGCTGGCCCTGATACCTTTACTTTTTTTAAAAAAAATAACTTTATTGAGAAACAAATAGCAATGAGACAATTTCAAAACTGATTAGGACAGTTTCAATAATTAATACATTGCATATTGTTGTCTTCATAGTGGTTATTCATAGTACAAGATGCAGACATGATATCTTGTCCAAACACTATTAGTGCAAATCTTTCTTCTCACTGAATTAAGAGAAAGTAGCTGTATATCTATCCTAACTATTTTGTATATGCAGATACAAAATGGTCCTTCATCTATACCCCCTTTTATTGTTTAGTTTTGTCAGAGAAGGGTATTCCATTGCCATTCAAATATTATAGGCGCGTGAATTCAGCAAAATAATCCAATATAGTCCAGTAGTTCATAATAGTAGTGGGTTATCCGTAGACTGGCAATGTCAGAAGTTGTTGACTTGGGCCTTTCACAGCTCAGCATATTAATATGGCTTTACTTTTTATACCTCATTGTTATACTTTTCTGCTGGATAGTTAAGACTAAGATAAAGCAAGACCTATATAACAAGAAATGTAACTTTTGTATCTGCCAAGGTCAGTCAAATCCCCTCAGGACTTAGCCTGAAACCTTGTACTGCAGTTTGTAGATCCTTTGTCAGTGTCAGCCATGTGGATGAGTCATGGCCATTGCTTGACCAATTTGTTCTCTGTGAAAGTCTGAGAGAATGTTTTCTCTCCATGTGACTCTCCTTAGGCACACTCTACATCATCGATCACTGAAACCTTTCCTTTTAAAAAAGTGTTTTAGAAGACAATGAGATGAGAGGTGGCACAAGGGAGCTGTAGGAAAGGAAGGCCAGCAGGGCAGGCAGGGGATAAACCTTGGCACAGGTTGCTCGGACCTAGAGGGAGTAGGAGGGAGAATGTGGAAGCAGAGACAAAAAGACCGCCACTGGCATTGGAAGAGGAGTGGCGCTGCAAGCTTTTCTGAGGGAAATCCTGAGCAAAAGAGGACTTTCTGCTCACAAGCACAGTGGGTCCTCCTCCTTTTCAGCTCCCAGCTGGGAAATCTGCTTGAGCTGAATTTAGCCTGAAGACACTGAATTTGATCATTTGTGGTAGCATCCTGGAGCAGCTTCCAGACATGGGCATGGCAGGGATAGGGGTTTCTATAACAGGATTCTTGTTTGTGAGTACAGTGCTCTGATCTTCCAGATTGTGACCTGTGCTATTACCAAGACCATAGACCTTCTACAGAAGAGATTTTCTCATTGATGCCTCTGTGATTACTGCCAGCAGGCATAAGTAGAGGTTTCCCACAAGGGACCCTTGAAGAACCTCAATAACAGTTGTAAGATGACCCTGAGCAGGTGGATAGAAGGAAGATGTGCCTGTTAGGCCATCTCTGATAGGGCCTCAGAGAGTGCAATGCAGTCAGCCATGTTCTCCAATCCAGGAAGCAGAGAGGCATATGCCCTAAAGCTATAACTCAAGAGGCAGGTAGGCTGTGAGGAAAGAAGGCTGACCAGGAGCCTGGGAAAAGCTGAGTTCCCTCCCTGACTCAGAAAGCCTACATAGGTTTTAGCAGGGTGGAAACAGGGTGGTCATTACAGAGATAGCTTTGGACCCTGGACTCTGGCAGATCTGAGTTTGATTCTTAGTGCCCTTACTCCAATATACCCAACCTAAATTATAAACGTCCTGTAAATTCCTTTTGAAAGTGCATTTTTCTGTCTTAGCATTTTTCATAATTTATAATAATACACTGTAAGTCCAGCCTCTAGACTTGGAAGAGTGAATATCTCCACTGCTATGTTTTTTTTGCTCTCAGTGGCCATGTTTTGACACAGAGTACACCATATCAGTTCCCAAATCTTACGGATTCCTTAGGGGCCAGCTCAAATGTCATCTCCTCCAGGGAACTTTCCTTGGGCCTCCACTACCCAATAATTGCTCTTTCTACTGAAGCACCCCTGCCCTACATCTGGCCTGCACACTGCCTTTGTAGAAAGGCAAAAGGTTTTGGTATGCTTGTCTCAAAAAAAAAAATTCCTCTTAGGTACCCTTGTGAGTTGGCTTCTGGGTCAGAAAAGCATCCCCATCAACTCCTTTCATACTCTCTAATACTTATGACAATGCTTGCTGGATCTATAAGTTAATAAATGAGTTGGTAAACAAGATTGCTCTAGGGCCCACCACTTTTAAACTGGCTAGTGCTGTGAACTTTTTACAAAAGACCTGAGCACTATCCAGAAACCTTGAATCAAATGATTATCAAGACCGCAGTTCTAAGACAAAGTTATCAAACTGAATTTAGCAGTTGTATAGAGTTGAAGCAGCACCCAACCAAACTCTAAGAGAGGATGAATAACTCTGGTTCTTCCTTGATTCTAGGTGGTGGGTAAGGTATCTTTTAGACAAACCAAGAAAGTTCCCCCATTTATAGAGTAAATAAATGTTCTTTTTTTTTTCTTGATTCTGTTGTTCCAAGACTTTAGAACAGACTGATCGTAAAAGCATTATTTTATTTAATAGAAAACATTTCAATAGAACATTTTTTTTTTTAAATGAGTGTCAGAGAAAATCAGCACAAGAAAAGACCTGAGGATCCATCAAGGAAATGTCCCCTGATTATTCCCAAAGCGGTTTATTTCTGAGCTCTTTAGGCAGAATTTGGGAATGGGACTTGGGCATGGCCTTTGCCTCCAGAAGCAGTGGTGGCTTTGGGCCCTGTCCTCCTCTTTTTATGGGTGCTTCCATCATGGGCAGCTGCCCAGTCCAACCGTGGGTGCTAACCTTGTCATCCCACTGCAGCTTGGGCTGCCACAGGGAACTCTTATGTTGTGAGAAAAGGCCTCCTTGGCTGGAGTTCAAGGGAAGGCAAGTCCATGGGGCCAAATGGCTTGGAGAATCTCAGCCCGCCAAAATGGTGGAAGCTCCCATGCCCCAAGCAGACTTTTTCCACCAGCAGCTCCAGAACAGAAGTTGTTAAGGATTGTCCCACTACACATCTCAGACAATGAGGGATCTGAATTCTTTTTTCTTTTCCTTTTTTTAACATATTTGGTACAGGGTCTCACTATATAGATTGGACTCATAGTGATTCTCCTGTTTTCAGCATCCCATGTACTAGGATTATAGGTGCATGCCACCATGTCTCAGTTGCCACCTCAGTGCACCATGTGGGCAGGCCAGCACAGCAAATCGAGGATTGAACCCCAGCTGCTGTGCTCTGCCTAAGCAGGTGCTTTAGTCTGCTCAACTATCTGGTCAGCCTTCTGATTTCTCATTCTTGGTAAGCACAGCCAGATCCACAACTGTTAATCAGAGCTTCTCATCAGCCTGAGGTAACTAGGGTTACCACTCTGTTGCATGTAATTCTAAGCAACAGCAAAGATGTGCCATGGTCCCATTAGCCTACAAGGCCCGATCACAGATAGGATCCCAGCTAGAATTTTTTTAATGCCAAGGCTTGTTCACAGACTAACATTACTATGTTCAAAAATCCTAGGATGGGGCTACTTACATCCAGCCTAAGACATGGTATAAAAGATAAGAACATGGAAGCGCAAGCATGCTAAAGTCTCATAGTACTTTAGTACAGATGTCATCTAGATGATGTTTCTTGCCCTTGTTTCTCATCTACGTGCATTTGAGGTTACTGCTCCTCCTCAAGCATAGGGCCCCTTTCTTTCTCTACAGCATCAACAGCTGTAGGTGCACCTAAAAGTAAGGATCTGAATAGGACTACAATTCTGGCTCTACTTGGCTCTAGCTGCATTATTACAGATAACGCTTACAACTCAGTACTTCTTTGCCTTTATGTGCTAAGAGGCAACTACAAAAACATCTTGAACCACTCAGCCTTAGTTTCCTTGGGTGCACATTGGGGATATTTATATAATGGCCTACTTAATGGGGTAGTTGTGAAAATAAGATAATTTAATATAGGCAAAATGTTTAGGACTGTACCTGGTACTCAATAAATGTTTTTTAACAGCTTTATTGAAATATAATTCATACACCATAAAAGTGACCTATTTAAAACATATAATTTAATGGGTTTTGGTACACTGATAGATATGTTCTCTATTTTACTATTATGTAAGTGCTGATGTTTACTATTACATAAATAATAGTAGTAATAAATCCTGGAACATATATCTCAAAAGAAACCCAGCATCCTTCAATTCACACCTCTCCCCTCTCAACCCTAAGAAACCAGCAATCTACTATCTGTTGCTATTAGTTTCCCTATTCTGTACTTTAATAGAAATGAAATCATATGTAGTCTTTTGTGATTGGCTTCTTTCATTTAATGTTAAGATTCTGAAGGCCCATTTGCATGGTAACATAATGTTATCAATACTTTATTACTTTTCATGTTCAAATAACATTTCATTGAATAGGTAGACCTCATCTCCTTGTCCATTCTGGTTATTTCTACTTTTCAGCTATCATGAATAATATTTCTATAAACATTTTTGTACAAGTTTCTATATGGACCTACATTTCCTTTCCCTTGGTATATAATTAGAAATGAAAATGGTGGATTATAATGTAAATCTGTTTCATAATTCTCTTCAAATGTTTCATCATTTGAAGAACTGCCAGATTTTTCAAAGTAGCTTGTACCATTTTACATTCTTACCAGTAGCGCGTGAGCATCCTGACTTCTCCACATTCTCACCCAGCACTAGGCGCCTCACCTTTCTAATGTAGCCATTCTAGTAGCTATTAAGTACTATCTGTGATTATGATTTGCATTTCCTTAATGGCCAATGATGTCAAGCATCTTTTCAAGTACTTATTGGAGATCAGTATGTTTTTTGGAGAAGTGTCTATATTTAGATCCTTTGCCTATTGTTTAAATTATCTGTCATTATTACTAAATTATAAGAGTTGTTGATGTATTCTATATACAAAGTCCATGTCATTTAAATGAGTTATAAATATTTCCCCTGTTCTTGTTTTTGTATTTTCTTGATATCCTCTGAAATATGAAAGTTTTAATTTTGAGGTTTAATTTCCTCCCTTTCATTTCTTTTTTATTTTTTGGCAGACCTGGGGATTGAACTCAGGCCCTTGCACTTGCCAGGCAAGTGCTTGTTCTATTGAGCTATCTCCCTGGCCCCTCTTTTGTTTCTTTAGAATGACCGAATTTCATGAATCTAATACTCCAAAATTTAGTAGATTCTGTCTCTCCATTTTGAGTTAATCTTTGTATATGGTAGGAAGTAAGGTTACAACTCCATTCATTTATCTTTGGCTATCCTGTTGTTCCAGCACCATTTGTAAAAAACACCATATTTTCCTCACTGAATCATCACCCTGACCATGGGCATAAGTTTATTTAGAGATTCTCAATTATGTTCCATTGCTCTAAATGTCTATCTTTGTTCCACTGCCATACAGTGTTGATTACCATTGTTTTTTAGTAAGTTTTGACTTCAGCCCTACTTCATTTTTCCTTTTCAGTGCTTTGGTTATTCTGGGTTCCTTGAAAGTCCACATGAACTTAAGGATCAGCTTGTCAATTTCTACTAAAAAGATTCCTAGGATTCTAATAGGGACTGCATTTGATTTGTAAATCATTTTGGGGGGAGGTATAATAAAGATCATTTTTTTCTTTTTTTTTTATTTTATTGAGAAACAAATAGCAATGAGACAGTTTCAATCTCTTTCTATTCTTACTACTACAATCACTATCTTTTAAACCTATGATAAATTTATAATGTCCCGTGTGAAGTGCCAGCATGTAGTAACAGTCAATTATATTTATTATTTTTTTAAATCAGTGTCTTTGCTATTCCTGCTGTACCTCAGGGAGAGAGCTGAGTGGTCTATACAGTGCCCTCTATCTCTACTGTGGCCAGCCAGGAGTACTGCCTGTTTCCAAGTCACAGTGCAGGGAATTCTCAGGTGCACAGCTGGTCTTCCTCAGTATGGCCTCTGTTTGAGAATCCAGTCAGGCTTTCTGCCAGTAGACAGCATCCTCTCTGCTGATGCTCAGTTTCCTCAGCCTGGATTGAAAGCTTTTCATGAATAACTAAACATACGTGTGCTCAATCACAACACACTTTCTGCTGCCTTGGCAAGACTCCAGGGGAAGCAAAGAAACACGTCTGGCCCACCATTTCTCAGGTTTAGTCATTCAAGGACCATCCCCATGATTTTTGGGCATGTACTACCATACTCCATTTACTCAGTAGTTTAATTTAGTTCTATGTCCTGGAAACAAACAGGTCTTATTTTATTTTACTTACTTCTTTAAAATAAACTTTATTGAAAAGCAACTGTACTTCCACTTCATGGTGACAAAACCCACATCATTTATAAGAGTATTCAAATAAGAAATAGGGATATATCTCACACACAAGACCCACATACAAACAAATTGGAAAACAGTACAAAGAAATTGAAGATTTCAAGAAACATTTTTAAGGTAAAATACTTGAAGATAATAATTTTCCAAAACCTGAACTAATAATCTAGCTCTAATGAAAATTCCAGTTTTTAAAAAATTGTCAGGCTTTTCTAAATTTGATATGAAAATCCAAAAGACTTGAAATCATTAAAACAATTTTGAAAAGGGAGAAAAACTTTGGAAGGCGAATATGACATTATTTTCAGAATTAATATACATTTATAACATCTTATTTGCTCTTTCAGTTTCTTACACTAGGGAGTCGATTCAATGCTTACACATAAGTCTGATTTATTTGACTTATAAGTATGGACTTGAGTTGCAATCCATTTACCTATGAAAGTCTTCAGTTTATCTATTTTATGGCTAAGCACTACTCCATTATATAAAAAGATCATATTTTTCATCCATTCCTTGGTTGATGGACATTTGGGTTATTTCCAAGATTCTGTTATACAAATTGTGCTGCTGTAAACATAAGT
>NW_004524587.1:27542768-27586669 GCF_000260255.1 Octodon degus
ACTGAGCCATCTCCCTAGCCCCTACAACTCTTATTTTAAAAGAAAATTTGTATCACTGTCTTAAATGGAAAAATAAGTGTCACTGTTTTAAAGAGGTGGTAACCATGAAAGCAAACAAACAGAACAAAACCATATAATAAAACGCTTTGTTACAAAAAGACTAGCAAGCCTTTGCCAGATGTTAAGACATTCTAGTGCCCCCCTGGGACTCTCTTCTCAACCTGATCAGAAAGACTGGAAAAGAACAGAAATGGGACTGACTGACCCTCTTAGTGACTCAGTGATGTGCCATGCAGAGCCATACTTGGTCCAGCAGTACTGTACTTGAGTTTGAGGAAGGGCTTTGAGAATTAATGGCTTGCTCTCCAGCTTTGCTGCTCATTTATTCTGGTCTTCCCTTGACAGTAGTGGGAATCACAACATAGATTCCTAGGATGTTGCTCACCCAAACTAGGCAATTTGTAGAAGCAGCAGCCAAACACTGCAATAGAGTTGTTCTACATGGCCCCTTTGGACTATAGCAGCAAGAGTGCTTGGTTCTCAAGGTCTATCCCCAATTCAAGAAGCACAAATCAGAGTCTGGACCACCAAGTACATACAGGCCCAGAGCATGGAGTTCTAGAGAAAGCTGCATGGTTCCAGGGCCACCTCCTTGAAGGATTCTTCCCCTGGAAGCACCCTAGTCTTGGCTGCCACTCCTTGGTTTGCCTTCTCCTTCTGTACAGGGTTGGTCTTCTTGAGTGGAGACAATTCAAAGCATGGTCCATGGAAAACTATTCCCTTAGCTTTCTTAAGATTGTTCCTTCATTTGGGCTCTAAGGATGACTCTGCACAAGAAGAACAAACTGATTTGTTTTGTAGCTCAAGGGCTTGTCACTCTCAGTACCTGGTCATTGCTGACAACCATGTGGAAATCCTGGCACAGAGATCTCAGGATCCTGTGTAGGCATTCATGGAATTGGCAAGGGTCAACAGAAATGGGGAAAATTCAGTTTCTAATGCAAGATTCATATAAAAGTCCAAGACAACCAAAGAAATTCCATCCAATTGACGTACTTACATGTATATACCTATGGGGACACCACCCAAAAAAAAAAAAAAAAAAAAAAAACACAGGACCATAATGGATAAAAATCAAGCCATTATGTGGAGAAGGTTGGAAACTGATACCCAGTAGGTGTGATGTTACTTGTGCTGATACCTCCCTACTCTACCATACCCCAGAGGCAGATTACTAGCAGGGTGCCAAATGATGGTCTACTATATAGAGGTGGGAAAGTAGAGGTAGCGAAATGCTGTGATTGGGTCCACACAAGCCTGTCTCTTAAGTACCCCTGACCTCTGAGCACACTGAGCTGACTCCAAAGAGAAGACACTTCTCAAGGCTGTTTTCCTGTGTCCCTGAGGAAGAGTTTTCATCTCCACAGTGAAGTTATATCAGGGCTTGCTGGGTCCTGAACTGAATCCAGGATATGTTACCTGAAGCCTTGTGATGCTTCTTTTTTCCAGACCACCTACCCACTCATCTTCTGTGGCTCCTGGGACAAGTATAAGTTGTTCTTCTGACTCACATGTTTAACTTATGAACATCTTGGTGGAGACAGGTCTCCTTTTTGGAATGATTCAGAGGACAGTTGCTGAGATCCACCAGAACTATTCCCTCTTCTGCCTCAAGGTAATGGAGAAGGCTTTGCTCAGGTCCCTAACAACAGAGATGCTACACACTATGGGTTTCTATCTCTTAGTGAATAAATGGCAATCTCCTCTTCCATCCTTGGAAAGGGTTCCATGATTGCAGGATCCATTGATAACAATGCCATTTACAAGGATACAGCCCCTAGACTACAAACAATGGTTAGCCAATCTGCTCAAGATATGGATATCTTAACTTTTCTTTCAGAATAATACATATTCAGCAATTATCTCTAGAACTCATCACTAAATTCTTTATGATAACCCAAAGAATATGTGTGATACCACAACAGCACTGAGTGTAGGCTCCTAAAGGGAACAGACATTCCTATCTGGTGTACCCTGCCGTTCCTCCTGTACTCAGCAGCTTGGGACTGGACCTTTCTAGTATGGTCCCAGAACTCTCTGTTCATATAGTTTGTACCATTTTCCAAAAGCCTGGGCTGGGGAGGGAAACACTGACACAGCTACTTTTTATTAAAGTACCTAATTATCAAAAGAAGTCCCATTGAAATATAATTCTTTTTTCTCTGTCGAGACAACCTACATAATTTTGACAGCTTTTTTTTTTTTTGTACTGAGGGTTGAACCTGGGGCCTTATGCATGCTAGGTAAGCACTCTACCACAGAATTATACTCCCAGCCCTCAAACCTACATAATTTATGAGAGGAATTATGGCCATTCCCCAGAGGTTCTATGGGGCCAATATGGGTGTTACATTTTATAGAGCTGGCCTCCTCCTCAGTCATGTATTGGCTAATGAACTAAATAGATTCCCAATTACATCTCAAATCAGAGAGCCTAAGGCAGAATGTCTGAGCTGTACAACATACAGCTTTCAAAAGTTCCTAAGTGTGAGTCTGTGATACAGTGGTCATGGGTGTTTTCTATTATGTTGATCTCTAAAGGCAGAGAGAAAGCATGAGGAAAGGCATCCCAAAAGACCCATAGTGATATTTTTATCACATCAATGTGACTTGCAATTATACTTGGAAATGTTCAAATGTATGCTGAGTGTAAAGAGGGACAACAAAATTGTGTGTTGTTTGATACTAGTTTTTGTTTAAAAATACAAACACATGCATTAAAAGGAGTTTGCAAATATTCTAAACACGAAAATGCTAACTATAGTTTCTTCGAGTACTAGCCATACAGGTTCCTACAGTTTAGATCTAGAATGTCCCATGTAAGGCTTTGTCCCCATGCTATGGTGTTACTGGGATGGGAGTGAAACTTTAAGAGGTGGGACCCAGTGGGATGTCTTCTGGTCACTGGATCACTCCATGGAAAGGGATATTGGAACCCCAGTCACTTCCTCTTCCTCTTTTATTCCTGGCCATGAAATGAAGAGGCTCCCTCTACCATGTGCTCCTGCCATGATGCCTTGCCTTACTACAGGCTCAAAAGCAACAGGGCCAATAAATCATGGACTGAAGCCTTTAAGACCATGAGCCAAAAATAAACCCTTCCTCTTTTTAAGTTGATTGTCTTAAGTGCTTTTTTTCACTAACTGCAATCAGACTAACACGTGGGTTGTATTTATTTTCTTTCACTTTAATATCTGTATATATGTTATCTATTATAAATAAGCATTAATTGTGCAATAAAAATACTACTTAAAACATGCAGGGGTGGTGAAGACGCGATGTTTATGAACCTGAATCTAATGTTCTCTGTCTTCTACCCCTAGTGTGGAAACAGACTAGGAGTGGAAGAAGCCTTGGGGTAGGGATGGGCGCAACTGCTCTCAGAGCTGTTTTCAAAAGAACAGACAAAATTTTGCAAGTATGTTGGCATTACTAGCATGAAAAAAAAATGTCTGTGAGGTGGGAAAGGCAGCCTCTGAGACTATGGCACTGTGGACATGTGCTTACCCTTACTTAAGTCTCAGTTTGTTCTTAGCTTTGGGGTGTTAGAAGCTGCCTAGGTCTCTATAAGCAAGGGTGGGCTACAGCCCAGGACATCATTGTGTCCTTGGACATTAGAGAAGGATGCACATTGTAACAGTTAACTGGTTATGTCAACTTGAGTAAGAAATGCTCAAATAAATTGGATTAACATAGTTCTGAGTGTGGTTGAGGGAATTAACAAAGACAAAGACCTGCTCTAGGGCAGCTTGTCACTTGAACAGTATAAAGGGGAAAGAAAGAAGGAAGGCTTGCTTCTGTTTCTTTGAAAAGGCTCAGTCTTCACCTTCATTTTGGATGTCATTTATTGCTTTCCAGTGCAGACTCTTCAGCTTCCAGCAAAGACCCTTTGGCCTCCTGATGCAGACTGGCATAGAACGCTACAATGAGCTTTAGGCCTCCTCCAAGTGGATCCTCTGGATTGCTAGTATGCAGACAGACCTTTTGCACTCTTCCACACCTGACTCTGTGGGCAGCCTCTGTAAGCCAATCTTGTAAATTCTTATATATTTGTATATTTTGTATTAAATTTGTTCCCCTACTAAGCACTGACTGATACACTCTGAAGATGAGGAGCTGCCACCTTATATCTCTGCCTTGCTCAAATCCCAGGCTCTGCTGGTACCTCAAGGCTGTGTCACAAGTTGGGGGAAGACCAACTCTCTTAGTCTCACTTCTTGTCTTGCTGCCCAATGTGAGCAGGATATGAGATGTGCCAAAAAGTGGTTGCAAAAAGGATGTGTGTATGTATATGCAGCACTGCTGTGGGACCCATGATAGGGACCCTTTGTCACATGAGCCTCAATCTGTGCATCTCTTTTCTTTAAAATATAATAAAATGTATAAAATAATGCTTTGGGTCCATAGCTTTAAGATATATGGAGAAAGAAAGTTATACTGTGGCCATTTATGGATTTTACAAATGAGACTGTACAAGTGGTACCCCAGGTACCTAGATATAAGCTTTTTTTTTCTTCCTTTGCCCACTGACCTTGCCATGTGCAGCTGCTAAATAAATAAAAAAGGATTCACGTTTTGATTTAGAAGACTTTGTGCTTCATAATGTGTCCATTTTTTTTTTTCCTGGAGCTAGTGTTTGTTATTTCTTTGCAATTTCAGAAGTTATGAAATGATTCATGGCTTTTGATGGAGCTGAAGTCAACCAAAACCATTCATAATTGTGAACAATCTCTGTTATTGTTAGAGAGAAAATGCCAAAGCATCTGTGATTCCCAATAGTACATGGTGGTGGTGGGGGGGGAGAGAATTACAGTTTGGAAATGAACGGCTGTGCTTCTCCTCTTAGAGTTAAATTTAAACAGACTGATTTCCTGGGAGATGGCTGTTTTTTTCTGGTTGCAGCATTGGGTTGGCCATCAGAATGCCCCATTCCTCCTCTCTCTGAAGCAAGACATCCGTGGGTAATGTTCTAACACACTAAGTAACTATGTAACCTGCAAGAAGACAGGGCTCGCAAAGGCAAGACCACATCTGTCCTATTCATCTAAATATGCAGCTCTCTGCCTGCCACTTACTAGATGCTTAGTAAATATCTGTTGAATGGTACCATAAATCCTACTAATTGTCATTATCTTTTAGTTCTTTGATTCTTATTTTTTGTACCAGATTAATTTGCACTGGTTCATAGCATTTACAATTATAACAGTGACTGATCTAAACAGAGTAAGATAAACAGCAAATATTTTTCAGTGTTTATTATGTGCCAAGCAATGTACTAATAAGCATTTTATACAGACAAAAATCACATATTCCTGATAAAAATTTTATTAAGTTCTATTATTACTTCCACATTATAGATGAGGTAAGTGAGGCACAAGTGTACCCAAGATGAAACGGTAGAAATAGATGTCCAAATTTACAATCTCATATACTTCAGCAAGCAACACGCCATTGGTTAAAGCATTCCTGACTGCCTTTTTTAAAAAAATGTATTCAGAATCAGGAAATATTTATGGTATTGGAACAACACTTTCTACTGGTAAGTCTGACTTTGTGAAACAATCAAAAGTCATTCAAAGCCATAAGGTATTTGATGATTATAGAGGATCACTGAATTTAGGCACAAGCTGCTAGTGCCACTATAGTGTCATGAGACCAATTTGCTCTGGTGAGTCATAGACCAGCTTTGAAAGGTCATTCCAGGAGTGAAGTGACATGTGTACGCAAGCACAGCACTAAACAAGGAGTAAGAAAGTTGTTTCTAGAGTGAAAAAAGAACGGTGCTTCAGCATTTTGACTTTGGCCAATATAAACTGATGGTTGGACTTGAATAATGTGGTCCAGACTTACACAGAAGTCATATCTGGAAACTTCTAAGGCTCTAGGATGGGCACCTTCACATTCCTTCTTTTCTTCCTATTTCTGATGATTAATTCTATGAACTCAATCTAAATCCACCCCTCCTTCCGTGTGTGTGTGTGTGTGTGTGTGTGAGAGAGAGAGAGAGAGAGAGAGAGAGAGAGAGAGAGAGAAATAAAAAGGGCAAAATTTAGCTCAAGTTGCCTTTTCTCTAACATACCTTGCTTTCAAAGTTATGCTTGAGGTCCCATTCTGCAATTGAAACTATGGCCTTACACCAGCTTCAGGAAAGATCTGGGAAGCAATACTGGGAGAATGTTGCTTCCTTTTAAGAATGGAATCAGTAATGATTGCCTGAAGTCCCGGGGAGACCTGGGCTGGTAAAGCCTTTACCTTAGGTCTGATACCAAGCTTCCACACATAAAAATGGGCTGTAACTCAAACCATGATCTCATATGAAAACAGAAGAGCTTGTTCTCTATTGTGATTTAAATGAGCAGCCAAGTTATGTACATAAGATACCCATATTGCACAAACTTTCTCAACTCTCTTTTCCTTTGTATTTTACAAAGTCACAAGATTCACATAGGTTAAATGAATAAATATCTCCCACTACAATTATTGCATAGCTATCTTAAGCCAGTAGGCAACAGCCTATTTACTCTCTGAGCCTCAGGATACTGCTGGGTGACACTGGCAGAGTAAGATGAGGCAATGGCTACAGCTAGCTCAGAAGAACAGACTGTTGTCAGAGGTCTAAGGAGCATGGGGCACTTCCATCAGAGTCTCAAGGAAAATGGGAGGTCTTCACTCAGAAAGCAGTTTTGATAGGTGTGTGCTCTAAGAGGGTACTTAGAACAGCAGACCAAGCAGGCTCCAGGAGCCAGGAGAAACTGTGGAGGGCAGAGATAGGAATTGTGAAGGCCACTCATCTGGTCTGCCTCAGGTCCAGCTGACCTTCAGTTCTTGTAGCCCTACTCATGTTCTTTCAGTCTCTATGGGCATCAGTTTCCCAACCTATGAATGGACGGGGCTATGTGATCTAAGTGCCTATCTTTTCGGTTTTTTTTTTCCATAATATTATTGAGAAACAAATAGCAATGAGACAGTTTCAAATCAAATTGGTAGGACAGTTTCAATAATTAACACATTGCTCTCTCTTCCTAGTGGCTATTTGCTGTATAAGATGCAGACATGATATCCTATTTACAAACACCATTAGAACAAATCCCTCTATTCATTAAGAGAATGTAACTATATATCCATTCTAACCATTTTGAATACACAGATACAAAACGGACATTCATCTGTATCCCCTTTTTTGTTTAGTTCTGTCATTTGAATATTATAGATGTGTTAACTCAGCAAAATATTCTAAACGAGTCCAGTAGTCCATAATAGTATTGGGTCTTCCATTTGACTGGCAATGTCAGAAATTGTAGACCTGAGTCCCCTACAGCTCAATATAACACCATGGTTTTACTTCTTATGCTTCGTTTTTATACTTTTCTGCTGGATGGTTAAGACCAAGATAAAGCAAGACCTATGCAACAAGAGTTGTAGCTTTTGGATCTGATAAGGTCAGTGAAATCCCCTCAGAATTTATCTTGAGATCCTGTATCTCGATTGTAGATCCTTTGTCAGTGTCAGCCATGTGGATGAGTCACGGCCAATATGCTTGGCCAATATGCTCTCTGTGAAAACCTGAGAGAATGTTTTCTCTCCATGTGACTCTCCTTAGTAAGTGCCTATCTTTTCTAAGAGTGTAAATCTTTATTAAGTTTCCACATGACCTAAGGGGTCTGACTCACCTATAACCAGAAGGAAGTTCTGGAATCTACTGAGGGAAAACAGTGCTAAAAGAAATAACTTGTCTCAATTATGTCATCAAGAAAGCATGAACTTTATACCTCTTCTTCCTTGCAGCTGTACCCTGAGAGTTGTGAGATGTGGCTAGGCACCTTTGCCTGGTAAAGGATAAGTGACTTTTATGAAACTCATGTACCCTATTTTACAGAACTCATGTATCATATTTAAATGCTCTGAGGAACTGTGGGGTGACAGAGACACACCATTTTTTTTAAACTACTGGCTGCTCATCAACAGGCCTGGTACAATACAGCTGCAAAACCACACACTATCCATCCCCAAGTGTAACAGGTTCTCTGAACCACACGATGCTTTCAGGGAAAGAGATGAACTGGGACAAAAATGTATTCTCTTAGAGGATCTTTGAGTTAAAAATGCCTAGTGTGGTAACTGGAACTGGAGTGCTAGGAGTGAAGGGGAAGGGGCTGGCCGTTTGCTGAACCACACTTCCTCAAGAACCCTCACACCTTCAAAGAGGACACCCAGGGATGTGAGAAGCATATTACTCAGGGATGGGGGAAAATATGTACTGCAAAATTAAGAAGCTAGGTCAGCTATAAAATAGTTCACAGGCTTATCTAGTTTTCAGTGTGGTCCTCCACACTATACTAGAATTTAAGGGAATAGCCCAAGGAACTGCAACCTGGCTGGATCACAGCTCATCACTATTTCCAGCTGTATTTCCTGAAAGACAGAGTTCAGTCGAAGGTCTGCAGCATTCTTAACTTCCCCCTCTCCAGAGACAAATCCCAAACCATGAGTATCCCCAATCAAAGAACCTTCTGGACCCAGCCAATGGGAATGCATGACCTGGCTGGCTGCACAATTCTTTGTTCAGGGCTTTGTCATACTCTCTAGACTGACTGCTACTGTTGTTTAGCCAAAAAATGTGAGAGAGGAAGAGAAAGGGGAGGGGAGAGAGAGTCAATTCTCCTCTCCATCTTCATCAGGAGGGCTGGAGATTTAGGACCACTTCAGGGCCTGTAAAAATACCAAACTCTTAGTAAGCTCTGGCTCCTTGAGGAATATAAGCAAACTGGTATAAATGTTTGGGTAAACACACTGCCATAGAGTGAAACAGAATGAAGCTCCCCACTTAGTAACACCAAGCAGAACTTAGGTTACTGAAGCCAAAGAGAGGCCTAGGGCAAATCACTATCATGTTTCCCGGCAGAGCCAGTCAGCATAGCATCTGTGTTGCTTATTTTGGTCCAGTGCCTTGGTTATGTTTCCTCAAGAGGGTAAAATCTACACCACCGGGCCAAAGGTTCACATGTCATTCTGGGGCGCCAACCCACAGAACAAGGAATGCAGAGCCTCTGGGGAACTAGAGAGTCAAAGTGGCCAACAGGCTCCTGGTCCCCCTTAGACAGCTTGGGGTATACTTTCCATTCATTCCAAAGCTGCCATGCCAGCAACTTCTCCCCTGGATAATCCAAAGGTGCACAGTCCTCACACTGGCACTCTCTGGCTGGGGCAGGCACAGACTCATGTATGGTAATAAGGAATAGAAATCCACATGGTTTGGAACCTCAAGGCCTGAGATTCTAAAACACTGAGACAACACTGTCACCTTCCAGGAAACTACCTCACACCCTACTTCTAAATTCCACACTGTAACTTACATTCTCTTGGGTGCTGGTTCTCTTTTACACAGAAACAGGCAGAGGAAGCAAATGCCTTTCCCTTTAGAGGAGCAGCTGCCCTTTAACCTGGCATCTTCTCTGCCAAGATCTGATTCTCAAAATGTGCTCAGGTATCTATATAGAGACCATCCTTGCATTTCCACACCCATTCACTTAACCAACCTTTAGCAAGCATCTACTTGATGTGCCAGTCTTGGCTCTAGATTCTGGGGCACAGGAGGAATAAAAAGAATAATGGTGGGGTCTACACAGAGTTCTCACTGTAATGCTAATAAGTGCTTACAAGTATTGTTTTCGCACTGAAAGTCACTATAAATGCTGAGCTCAGCAATGCTCAGAACCATCTTTGACAGATACTTGCAGCTACTCCATTTTACAGGTTAGAAAAGAGACACAAGATTAGGTAATGTTCTCTAGTGATGGCGGGATTCAAATCCACTTAGCATAAGGATACTCACCCCACCCCCATACCACACAAACCCTGCACAGCCCAGCTCTGTGGTCATCACTGATGCAATTCCTAAGGGTGCATTCTTTTCAGTCTGTCTAGAAAACCATTTGTATAAAGACCCTATTTTGTTGTACTTATGAAATGGAATAAGCCTATATAGGCTTTCTTAGGACAATACAAACAGAATCATAGGATATAAAGAAAAACGCCTTTGCAAAGCTGTCTTTCCTTTGTTCTTATTATAAGATGCAAAAACTGATTGGAAGACACTTTACCTCCACCCTTTTGAGGAAGCCTGGATGTTATTTTTTCCTTTCAATATAGTTTACTAATAAGGAAACACCAGGACTGCATACAATGAAAAGTAAATGTCAGGTCCTTTGTATGAGTGGTCTGGCTGATCTGTGGTTGGAGGAAGACTAATTCTGTGAAAGGCCAACAGCTTTTTTGCAAAAAGAGTTCTGAGATCAAATTAGTAGAAGAAATTGAATAACACAAGAAGACTGTGTTTATGTGTGTGTGTAAAAATAACATAAAATCTTTGTTAACTGTAGAACTTTCAGAGCTCTTAATACACTAAAGTCCATTGTGTCTCTCCAAGAGCTTGTAGAGTAGACAGCATTTTTTTTTTTTTAAATGTATTTAGGGGCCGGGGAGATGGCTCAGTGGAATAAGCGCTTCCCTGGCAAGCACAAGGGTCTGAGTTCAATCCCCGGTTCTGCCAAAAAAAAAAAAAAAAGTATTTAGTACAGGGTTTACAAGGTCTCATTACACAGATTGGACTCATAATGATACTCCTATTTTCAGCCTCCCAAGCGCTGGGATTACAGGCATGTGCCACCACCCCCAGTCTCAACTGTGTGCCCTGGGGGCAGGGGCGGCATGGCTCTGGGATTGAACCCTGATCCCTGTGTCTGCCTAAACAGGCACTGTAAGCTGCTGAGCTATCTGGCTGGCCCAGCTTTCTCTATATTCACGTGACCTCACAAGTCTTTTAGCACAGGTGTAGAACACATGTTAAAAGCTTACAGAAGCAGACTTCCAAGGCATATGAACCTGGGGAATGCCTGGCTCCTGAGAGCCACTGTCTAGCCAGAATCACCATCTGTCCTACTGGGCACATTTCTGAAGATACATAAACTTCTCAGCTATTGTTCCAGAATAAGGCCTTAGCAGACAAACCATGTTAATGTAAGTGTTAGGAGGCTACCAACAAGCTCTGGGAGATGTTTTGTGGTAAGGGGCAGGGCAGAGGAGGCATTAGGAAGGAGAGAATATCAAAAGATTAATGATAAAAAACCAAAGTTTTTTTTTTTTTTTTTTTTTTTTTTTCCAGGAATCTGTCAATTTCTTTTTGTACACCCTTTGGTAGAACCTTTATCTTCTCTGGGTATCAGTTCCCACCAGTCCATCACCTTCAACAGACAGAAATAAACTGGATGGTCTGGGGCCCCTCTAGCTTCCACATTCTCTTATTCTCTCTAACCTGCCAACCAACTGGGAAAAGTGCTAGCAGGCAACCATGGGGATAACTCCGTATCTGAGATACACCTTCTCCAGGGACCAGGCTTCAATCCCCAAAGGCTTTGCTCTGCAGGGTAGAGAGGACACTGAGTCTTGAGAAGACTCTTGGGAAGTACGAGTTGGATGACTAGGGAATCAGAAACCCTTGACTTTAGGTGTTAATGACTAGTACCAGTCCTGGTGATTTTTTGAAAAATCATAGATGTATTCAAACACAGTCTGCACTCAGATTTATCCAAAGGGCTCAGAAAGGGATATTCACTCTCTTCCTAGTCACTTCCTCCCTCTGCTCCTAGTCCCTCCCAATCATTCTAAGTTGCACTAGATCTCCAATTCATGCTCACACAGAACCTGCCAAGTATATTCTTGGGTGGCAGAGCTCTAGCAGTGAACAAAACAATACAGACCTGGGTCTCAGAAAGCACATCTTCTAGAAAGGGAAAACAGAAAAGGGACATATGAGAGATGATGTTAAATGAAGAATTAAATACAAGGTGTGGGCAGAACATGATGAAGACTGCTCTTTGGACAGGGTGTCATATAAAAGGTGACATCTGAGCATAGCTCTGAATAAAGACAGTCCTTTCCCTGAGCAAGAAAGAGTCTTTTTGGAGTGTATTTCATAGGAAGTCTCAAAACTTCCCACCCTAGATTTCTGAGGTTTTGAGATGGGCTGGTGGCCATGGAGGAAGTCAATCAAGGTTTTCACAGAGTAGGCCAAGCTGCCCAGGCAACAGTGCCATCCTGTCTCTGACTTATACATCTTAATTCTCCTCACTTCCGTCTTTGAGTCCTGGCTTGCTGATGTCTCTAAGGGATGGAGGTTAAAGAGAACAGAAAAGCTGAGCAGTCTCAGCTATTTCTCACAGAACAGATACCAGGGTAGCAACATATAGCCCTAGACTGTGAGGAGGCAGAATGAAAGATTAGATGGGGTAGGGCCTCTTTTCCTGTCTGTGAGAAATGCAAGGACTGGATAATCTCTGTGAATCTTCCACTTTAAAACCACTGCACGGAGCCAGGGATGTAGCTCAGTAGCACAACACCCGCCTGGCAAGTATGAGGCCCTGAGTTCAGTTCCCAGTACTAAATAAATAAATAAATAAAACCAAGCATGTCTCTGGATACATGAACAGGTGTTTTAGGAAGAGACAAAGATATAAAACACAAAAAAATACTTATCTAGGAGTCAGTGAAAACCCTGGAGACCTTGATTCCACATTTGAAGATTATGACTGATGCATTAACCAAAAATGAAGCTCTTAGCTATCTAACATCAAAGTCATGGATTGAGTCTCGGTGGTCCATTTACATCCCACCCTGGATCTCTAGTTAAATGAAACAAGCCACCAACGTTATTTCAACAGCTTCAGGACATTTTATACTCTGTGACTCTCTCTCCCCACATGTTTGACAGAGGATGAAAGGCAGAGCTATAAAACCTGTTTGAGAGGTAGCTCCTTATCAGGGGACCAGGCCAGGCATTGTTTGCTAAAGCCACATTCATCCAAGTGCAGCCATCATCCAGGTCCGAAACAACAGATGGTTCAGGCTGGATGTGAATATCCTGCTTCCTCGAGACAAGCTGTGTTTGCACAGGAGACAAACAGCATGAGCTCCCACTGTGGAGTATGGAAGAAACCAGGCCACACATCAGCCCACTGTGGCTTTTTCACACTGGCCTGAATGAGTCCTGAGCACACAAAACTCATACCACAAGCATGCCACACTGGAGGAGGAGGCAGGCGAGCAGCTTCAACAGGAGTTGTTTGTTTTTAAAGACTCTGTGCTATAAGTGGCTAATCAAAAGTATTTCTATATAAAAAGGCAAAAGATTTATACGATCTGAAGAGAAACCAGAGTATAGTGTTTCTATATAAAAACAGGAATTTGTTTTATTGTATGAAGGAGAATGCAAGAAATTATATGAAGCTTTAAAATAAAGAAACTCTAGGCTTGAAGTGGGCCTCTATGAGCAATGCCTTTCAGCCTCCCTAGCACATAGGCTGCCCCCTTTCACTGTGCTCCTTCATAGGGAACTTGAGAAACTCTAGGATTATGAAAATTGGGCTTTCTCTACTCATAAAAACCCACAGGACACCTGTATTTGCTTGCCATAGCTTTACGAACGTTGGAATTAGACACAGCTGAGTTTCTGGGCCTCATGTATTTACTGATTTACTTAAATCTGTAAAATGAAGATAATGAAACTTATCTTATTGGATTATTGTTATTGTGAAGATTAAATTCATCTATTATTCCAACCTAAAATAGGGTCCTGTAGTCAGCAGAAATCTAATTATCTCTATCTCCTGGCCTCCGATGACAGGTAAGGACAACAATGTTGTCTTCTAACAAAGTAGGTATCTATCTCTCAAAAGGGTTCTTCCTCTTTTTTTAAAAAAAAATTCATTCATTCATTCATTCATTCATTCATTCATTCATTCATTCATTCGGTACAGGGTCTCACTACATAGCTCAGAATTGTAGTGATTCTCCTGTCTCAGCCTCCCCAGCGCTGGGATTACAGGAACACACCATCATGGCTGGTTTCAGTGGCTGTCTCGGCATGCGAAAGGATTGAACCTGGGTCCTTGCACTTGTCAGGCAGGTGGTTAGACTGGTGAGTTATCTCTTCAGCCCTCTTCTGCTACCTTCTGAACAGTTCCTTCAAGCATTAAGGTCATTCTTCATTTCCCTTTCATTACAAAAGTTTACTAACTAACATTAGGTCACACAAAGTCAGTTCATTTACACAACAAACATTATTGAGCTCTTATTATGTGCCAAATATCTAGCAGATAAAAACACACAATTCCTGGTCTTATGGAATATACATGGGATAAGACCACTAACAAACACAAAGGTAACCTGTAAATGTGTTGTGTTGCACTAAGTACTATTTAGAAACATAAAGCAGAGTGAGGGAAGGAGCACTAAGAATGGGGTGTTAATTTACATGAGGTAGTCTGAAAATACACAAGAAAATGACATTTACACAGATCTGAAGGAGGTAAGGCAGCGAAATGAGATGTAACCACAGCACACTGCACACTAGTTAGCAGAGCTGTGACTCTGGACTCAAGTTTTTCTGCTGAAGAATTCGGTGTTGTTCCCATTGCACTGGTGCTCAAGCTCAACTGAGGGTAGAACAGGAAGGACATATGCAGTGGCATGGAAAAAAGCCGTATTTGGTATTTGTACTTACAATAATGTGAACTTCTCCCTTCTCTTCCCTTCCCTCCTCCTTCTTTTTCTTTTTCTCCTTCTCCTTGTTTTGAGGAAGGTTCTTGCTATAGTTCAGGCTCATGATTAGCTCACTACCAGGCTGGCCTTGAACTCATGGCAATCCTGACTCAGCCTCCCAAGTGCTGGGGTTACAGGTATGCATCGCCATAGCCAGCATTATATTTTTCTGTTTATTCTTGTGCATTTAAAAATGCATACTCTAAATAGACAGACAGAGCTTAAACATCTTTCACTAAGGGGGTCCACATATGGAAATATCTGGCAAGCCTGCTACTCTCAGGTATTTCCACTTATCCTGCTCCAGCCTGGTTGTTGCCTTAACTAAGCATGGGGAAACTCCTTCATGGCTTGTGGTACATGTGACTGAACAGATGAGGAAGGCTGTCTTTTCTCCCTGGCTCTGGAAAGGCCATCAGGCGTGGCACAGTGCTCAAGGGCTCTTGGTCATGCCAATTCTGAGGTGAGGGTTCCCACCAACCCTGTTATGTCACTGCAGGAACCAAACCTAGAACTTCTAGACAGAGAGTAGAGGCCTCTGCTCCAAGGGAGCCAGGCAGATGCAGACACCACAGCAGGCTGTGAGCTCTGCTCAGACTATTTGATGGCAGCATATCATTGAGGCCCGGCCATTGCTGGTGATGCTGAAGGGTGCCATTATATGATCATGTCACCAGAAAGAAGACCAAAGGGCCAAAGATAGAAAAACAATGTCTCCAAACCTTATTATGCTATCAGAATAATAATAATAATAGAGAAAAAAATGACTCAGTATTTATTGGGTCAGAAAAACGACTATTCTTATGGCTGAAGCATATGATGTCTTTAGTAACTGAGCTGATCAAGAAGGGTGTATCTGAGGTGCAAATCAAACATATGCTACAACCCCATGATAGGCCTGGGATTGGGGACCCAATGGCTTACAGTAGGAACCATCTGCTCCCACCCTGAGGTGCAAGGATTAAACCAAGAAGCAGCTTACAAAGCCCATTATACATTTCACTCCTTTAGCAAGAAAAATGGCACTACCTTTGGACCAAGCAAGAAATGTGTACAAGGTAGGCAGGTGCAGAGACAGCATAAAATGAAAGAGACTGTGAGTGGTAGTGGGGTGAATACATTACTTGTCTAAGACAACTGCATTTTCTTTTTTTCTTTTTTCTTTAAAGCACTGTATAGGCCAATAAAACAAAATGAAACTATTGTTTCCCCTTAAAAAAAAAAACAAAAAACCATACAACCCTTTGAGGGTGGCTTATGGTCTATAAGTAGCCATTCTATAATTTCTGCTCTAATTGGAAGGCTCTCCCCAAACTTCCTAAGACCCACTTTTCAAATTCCAAAAACATGCCATAGAGCTTGGGATAATATGGTTTCCTGAGGTCAGTGTTCACAATGATTAGGCTCTGGAAAAGACACAAGTCCGACCAAGTTCAAACTCAGCTTGGTCCTTCATACCTGTATAACTATTGTTAAATTTCTTGGTCCCTTTCACTTCACATTTTTGTTCTGTAAATGAAGAAGAAACCATCAAACTCATAGTTATTGAAAAAATTAGCATTTAATAGTGTGCAAGTACCCAGAACACATAACATTCTCCAATTCTTGCTCCCTCTCCTTCCACAGCCTGGCCTGATGCTGAGCTAAAGCTGGCTCAAACTAGCTGCTGAGAGCTGATTGCACATTGTTTACTGTCAAGACTGGCAGCCTGAAGTCACCAGGGTGGGGGTGGGGAGTTGTTACACCACAGAGCCGGGTAAACTATAATAAGGGCATCCCCTCCCACACAGAACTGTTTTATCAAAACACCACTGCCCTTATCATAAGTAGGTCCAACTGACTGTTAACTCCAAACTATTGCCTGATTTCAATAATTCCTCATAGTCCACTCTGGGCTCAGTTACCCCTGTCTCTCACCCAACTGGAAGCCGTGGTGGTTTCTCTTTGGTCTCTGTGTCTTCTCCTGCCCTTCAACCCATCCTGCCTAATGCAACAAGAATGAACTTTCAAAGTATAAATCTGACTTGATTTTTCTCCTGACTCCCTGCAGTAGCTCCCCAGTATGCTCAGAAAAAAATCTTGAAGACCCTTTCTGCACATCAACCCTTTCCCTGAACTCACTCATCCAGTGGTTTTTCTGTCTACAGGTCATTGTAAGCCCACTGCTATCTCAGTGTCTCTTTGTCCTTCTGTTCCTTCTGTTTGGAAAGTTCTTTTCTCAGAACTTTTGCGTAGATCCCCCTTTTTCCTCATGTGGTCTTCTTTCTGTAACGAATCTTTTTCTCTCTGATCTCTCTTTGGTCACTTTAGTTAAAGTAGCTCTCCAGCTAGCCTCCACATTTCCCTATTTTATTCTCTTCATAGAGTTCTGTGTGTTTGTCTGTCCTCCTGAATCTAGAATGGAAACTCCCTTGAGATGGTACATACTCATGGTATACACTTTGACAGGTACTCATGAATACTCACTGTCTGGCTGTGGAGTGGTGCTGTTTTAACTATGACACTACTTTACTCTGTCCTATCTGCTAGAATCAACTCTCTTCCATTAGAACGCAGAGGTGGTTTTAGCTCCATGTGATCTAAACAGATGAACACATGTTGATGTGTACCTGACAGCCAAACCAAACTCAGATTTAAATCATGGGAGCCCAAATAATTTCTGTTTGTACCCTTTGAATAACCAGAGGCATCATCTTTCAATCTTCATATGCTTATCTGTAAAGCTGGGCAAATCACATCAGCATCAATAGGCTAGTACAACTTAAAGTAAGCATTTCATGAAAGTGCTAAGCCCTGGGGCTGGTGTGTAGCAGGAACACACATTAGTTGCCCCTTTCAGGTACCACTCATACATTTCATTCCTCCATTTAGTTAGCTGGTAACCTTCACATCATGCTTTAGCACTTCTTGCTTAGGAAAAAACTGATACAGATTTTACTCAACAGGAGCTGCTCCTCCTCAGATATGAGGACAAAGCCTGAATTCCAATGAGGTAACAGCCCAAACGCCAGATCTTTCTCTACAGAGACAGATGGCTTTTCCTGTGGCTGCCCTGTGTCAGGGATGGCCTGGCACTGCCTGAAGCATCAGAGATACTGGGCACAGCCACTCCTGCCTTAGCTGGCACCATGGACGAGTAGGGCACTAGCAGCTATCCAAAAGAATCTGACTGCTTGCCAAACTGTGTTTAGCCTCAGCAGAGCCAGGGAGTCCTTGGGATGATAACACAACTCTGTCTGTGAGGCTGGTATGAATATTCTCAAACCATTTCTCTGAAAGGGACTGAAACTCAGTGTTATCACTTGGGACCCTGAAAGTGCCCAGAGGAGTTACAGATGGGGAAATGGAGTCACATAGAACCAAATGGCCCTAAATCCCATAAAGATGTAAGTGTAAGTGGGTAGGCATGTAGTCTTCTGTCAAAGCAGAGGAGGACTGATGCAGGCCTGAATGAGAAGCAGGCATCTGGCTGCTGTCCTACTGGGGAGTTGCCTCAGAGGCTCCAGAACCCAAGAACAAGCTGCAGATGATCCCTGCTAGAGGTCACCTAGAAAAGTAGAGTCTCTCCATATGAGCTCCTCTCTCTGCCTTCTAGGAGACTGGCCTCCGGCTCACCATTTATCCCAAGGTCTAGATGCCTCTTCAAAAGTGTACAGAACCTGATACAAAAGAATATGTACTGGGCAGAGAAACACTGCCTACATCTGGGGCTCTGCCTTATCCACCACCTGAGCCAGTTCCCTTCCCACTGAGCCTCAGATTCCCAAGCGTGAGACACTTGAACTGTTAACCTCTCCCAAGAGTCCCTCTGCTTCTGACATTCTCTTGGCCTCATGGTGCTCATAAAAGTCACATGGACTTTCTGGTTTGGCATCATTTGTTCTACGAGCATTTATTTATTCAGTACCTTACTTGAGCCAGGCACTGTGGCAGGTATGACAGGTGATGAAAGGGATAAATGAAATATAGTCCTCTCAAGGAATATTGCATCTTGTTCCTCAAGCAAGTTAATTATCATCTGTAAGTATGGTTTCCTCAACTGCAAATTTCATTTCACAATCCAACAGTGAATGCCATGTTCTTCCTACTTAAAAAAACCAAGAAGTCAGGCAAATTTCACTAGGTCATTATGGGAAGTAGAAAAATGGCTTTCCAAAGAAGCCCACATCATAATCTCTGGAACCTTACAGGTGGCAAAAGAGTCTTTGATATCATTAAGGTTATGAGATGTAAAGATTATCCTAGATTATCCAGGTGGGCCCAATCTAATCACGTGTCTTTAAAAGCAGAGACTCTTTTCTGACTGGAAGAGAAGATGAGAGGAAGAGAGGGTGGGGGGAATATGTCATGCTAGGAGAAGGAACAGAGATTTGACCAAGAAGGGCTCTATTGGTTGCTGCTAGCTTTTGAGATGAGGGGACTAGGTGGTGAGCCAAAGAATGTAGCAGCTGCCCCTAAAAACCTGAAATAGCTCTCAGCTTACACCCAGGAAAAAAAAAAGGTAGTCCTATAGCTACCAGGAACTCAGTTCTGTCAATGATTTCAAACAGCAGGGAACAGAGTCTCCTCCCAGAATTCCTAGAAAGGAACACCTTGATTTTAGTCTGTTGAGATTTGTACCAGGATTCTGACCAGAAAATATGTAAGAAAATCCACTTGCATTATAGTAAACAACAAAATCTATTGTAGTTTAGAACAGGTGTGTGGAAAACAAATAATAACACACTCAGAAAATGTTGGTGGGACTCAGGTCAATAAGTTCTGACATTGCCAGTTAAACAGAAGACCCAATGCTATTATGGGCTATTGGACTCTTTTAGAATATTTTGCTGAGTTTACACACCTATAATATTCAATAACGGAACTTAGAAAAAATGGGGTATACCAATGAATGTCCATTTTGTATCTGTGTATTCAAAGTGGTTGGGATAGATATATAGTTGCATTCTCTTAATGAATAGAATGATTTGTTCTAATGGTGTTCGTAAATAGGATCACAAGTCCGCATCTTGTACAACAATTAACCACTAAGAAGAATATATGCAGTGTATTATTTGTTGAAAACAAAAAAGAAAAAAGAAAATGTTGGGCTGGGTTCTGGCCTTAGTCTCTGTAGGGCTTTTATACACACCATGGATTTTCAGCCATGCTCTGATGCTCATGTCAGAGAATACACAAGCAGATACCAATTCACCATGCCTGGCAGTTAGCACTCAAAACATATACCTATTATTATCAACCTCATCATCAGTTCTCATAATCTAGTGGCAAAACTGCTTCACACTATGTCCCCCAGGGTCAAACAATGAAACGACTAAAGGCTGCCTCAGGCTCTCTCTCTCTCTCCTGAGATCTTCCTTGGCCCACTCCATTATGCATTTCCTTGCTTATGTGCCCCTAAGATGGAAGCTCAGGCCACCTGAGACTCCTCAAACCTTCAGTAGGGCTGATGGAATTTCTGCACATGGTGAGCACACGTGATGGGGGTAAACTCTTGCAAGGGGAATTGCTTTTCTGCTTTTCTGCAAGGAGGCTAACTAATCCAGGGATCATGGGAACGCAGGGTTCAGGGAAAGGGGAAGCATTTTAATTTATATCATGCTATCACCCTGGCTGTAGAGGGGCAATCTCCACATCCATCCAGGTATTTTTTTATAGATGCTTTTAGATGGGAAGCCCACTACCTTCTTTGGTGTTCTACAATTGGTGGGGGGTTCAGTATCAACCTCATTGGTCTGTTGCAGAAATGATGAGAAAGGACTGCAAAGCACTTTGCAAACTGAGGAGGCTGCCTCACTTGCCCTCCAGAGCTGTGAGCATGCTGCTGCTGCTCCCTCCCTCCCTCCCTCCCTCCCTCCCACTGACATACGCTGTTCTTAATAAGGCTCCCATAAAGATGTCTCCTGCGAGATAATCATAGACTCTCAGGGGCATGCCACTCTTAGCTGTCAGCATCATTTAGGAAGACCTTATAAAGGCTTTCTAAACCTTCCGTTCATCTCAATTTGAGCTCTTTTAAACACCCTGTTAAATCCCCTTGCAAACTTCTGCACTTCACTTCTAGTTCTTTCTTTAAGACTCCCCCAAATCCCACCAGGCTTCCTCTCATTCCCCCACAGAAGCAGAGCCAATATGGATCCAATGAGTACACTCTCCTCACACATAATGGCTGGCTCTGATGCTGGTGATCCCTCTATCATGGTTTCCTCCCCACCTTGGGAAGAAAATTAAAAGACCACAGGACACAGGCAAGGATACAACTTTGCTGAGACAGTGACAATGCCCACAAAAATCACCCTGGTACACTCAGCTTCAGTTCACTGTGGCAAGCTGCCTTTGCTCTGAACCAGCACTGTCTGGTTCAGGATTTCCTAAACTGCAATTCATTAACAGTGGAATCAGGGTGTGGTGGGTCTCCAGGTTGCCTGTGAGAGACTGTTAAGCCAAAGCTATCTTAAGTCCATTTGTGCTATTGTATCAAAATGCCTGAGACTGGATAATGTATAACGAGCAGAAATTTATTTTCTCATAGTTCCTGAGGTTGACACCAAGTGTTAACAGCTAGTGTGTGTTATACACTAGCCTTTTTGCTGCATCCTCATAGGGCAGAAGGCAGAAGGGCAAAAAGGGTGAATTCATCCCATCCATACCTTCTATTAAAGTGCTAATCTCACCCAAGAGGATGGAACCCCATGGCCTAACCACTTTCTAAAGGCCTCATCTCATAAAACAACCTCACTGTGGATTAAGTTTCAACATGAATTGCAAAGGGGACACAAACGTTGACACCAGAGCAAACGTGTATGGCAACATTTGCTTTCTTAATTTATGTATTTGGTACAGGGTCTCATTACACAGCTTGGACTTGCAGTGATCCTCCTGTTTTCAGCCTCACAGTGCTGGGATTACAGGTGTGCACCACCATACCTGGTCTTGGTGGCCAGCTCAGAAAGCCCAGGGGCGGGGCCAGCTCCGCATGCTGTACTAGGGGTTGAACCCCAGTCCCTGCACTTGCCTAAGCAGGCACTTAGTCTGTTGAGCTATCTCACCGGTCCTAATGTTTATTTTTTTAAATTAAAAAAAGGAACAATTTTCTAAAGAGATTGTTCATAGTTTCTATCCATTTCTCAAAGGGCTTTGTGAAGCAAAAGACATTAGAAACCTCAGTTCAGGCTCTAAATTTCTACAGGGGGCTTATAAGAGAAATGCCAAGTGTCATTCTGCTCTGGAAGCCTGGAATTCCAGCTGGAAGCTAGCTATCATAGGCTTTTGGTGAATGATTTTTTCAAAGAATGATTTCTGCTTGTAGGCAGCAGGGTAATTATTATTTTTTTTGGGGGGGGCAGGCAAGTGAATATGATGGCAGACCCTCCTAGGGTGGGACTCAGGAGGCTTAGGTCCTTGTCCTAGGTCTCCTGCCAACCTCAGTTCCTTTACCTGCAAAAAAGAAGCCAATGACATCTGTCTTGCATGGCTCTCCAGGAATTGTGGGGTAATATCACAAAAATAATGGGTATAGAAATGACTATCTCCTTCTGTGTCTCTTTCTGTTCCTTTTTATGGTGCGTGTGTGTCTATTGTTCCATTCCTTTTGTTCCTCAGCACCAGGCTGGTACTAATTTCCCCCTTCTTTGTTAGACTGTAGGGCTTACTCCAAGGGTCTTCTCTAGATCCAGGCATTGAAATTATCGAGGGCCCCAAGCAGCAACACCTCTTGGTATTCTCAGGATCCTTGCTGCTCCAGAGCTTCAGGATTATTATAGAGAAAAGAATAAGACAGAGCCATAAGGGAGCTATACACAAAGGCAAACATGGTAATGGACAAGGGACTGCATTAAGGGTCAACAGATGGGTTCAAGTCTTTTTTTCGAGTGTTACCAGGATCAAACTCAGGACCTTGAGCTTGCCAGGCAAGCATTTAATCCACTGAGCTATCTCCCCAGCCCCAAGTCTTGACCTCTGGCTTGATGTATAAATTAGGAAAAGTTGGGTTTCCTTTTTGTGGATTAATGTCTTTTCTTTGGAAGATGTGGTATAGGACAAGAGAAAGATTTCCTAATATCTGATACCCCAAAACAAAATCTTCTAAGAAGCCTGGTTTTCTGGAAGGCATAAACAGATAGTCATTATGATCTGAGAAACTAAGGGATATGAAGAAGCCTTTTTCTATGAGAAAGCACAAAGAAGAGCAGAGATTCTAAGGTTGGTACACTTCTCAACCACTTTGGGACTTTTTCACTGAGTTGATGTCTTATCAGAGAGTAGAGGGCTAGGTGAGTACTCACTGCTATATATCTGCAGCTCCTGGAAGGCAGGGGAATTAGAAGGGCCAACAGTAATACATCTAATCCAAATTTTCAATGGGAGACCCACTGGAATAGGAAAGATGTGGAGATTAGGCACCCACACACTACCAGAGTGTACCAATATCTTCATCCACAACTGAGTCCTTGACATTGGGTGGACCCACATCTAAATGATGCTCCCAGGGTGCTATGGACTTTTTGCAGGGAGGTACCTCATAGGTATAGTTGGAGGACTGAGACAAAACCAGCTGCAAAAGAGCATCTCCCCTCAACATAGCACTGCTCACACTTTTAAAAAAGTGTGGGCCCTTGCCCAAAATGAGAATGTAACAGAAGAAGTGGTGTAAAGCAAGGGGTGGTGTGTTCAATGTGCAACTGAAACACAAATGGGTCCTTAGGTCCAGAGAAAACTTCTGTAAAGTGACATCAATGCTGAAGCCTGGACTGTGAATAGGTTTTGGGCAAGTAAGAAGGAAGGTTAAAGGGTTTTTGGGTTTTTTTTTTGACAGTTTCCTACTGAAACCTTTTATTGTTTTTGATGATACTCATGGGAAACAGCTCAGCCCATAATTCATTGCAGCCTGGACTCAATGACACCAACTTGTACTGGGGCCAATTTGAACCAAAGTCAAATAGGATTTTTCTTAGGTTTATTTAGTTGATACATGGCACTTCACTGGTGACCTTTTCATATTATTTTTAACAAGAACTCATTAGTCACATTGATTATGCCCCAAGAGATGAAGGACCGATGATAATTCAGATGGGCTTCCTTGAAGAGATTTGTCAGCTTCCTGTCCTGTTCTAGCCAGATTGTTTTGAAAACCTCGGAGAAAGATGGAAACTTCCCACCAATCTGAGACTGTACGAGAGTTTTTACAACATTAATTGGAAAAAACAAGAACTCCATCATGGCACCCAATACCCCTCCACAGATAAAGTAATTAACCAGATGAGCACTGTGAGTGGTGGCTGTAGGGAGATGCTCCTTAATGGGACCTTGAAAGCTGAAAAAAAGGACATTGCTGAATCCATTATGAAAAAGAATGGGCACCAAGCCTCGACAATACTCTCGAATTCCATGGCACTTCAGTGCCCAGAAGGCCTGATAAGTGTTTATGAATTTGGCATGATGCTTGTGGTCTTGAAGCAATGTCTGAACTCTTTCTAATGGAGTGAAAGTGGCTTCTGTTGTCCCTGCCAGTATTGCCGCCACACCATGGGTTGCAAACTCTGGAGCACTGACGTGCTTATGGAGAAGGCAAGATAAATCCATGTACAGACCAAACATAAGCGCCAGGGTAGTTGTTTTCTGCATTAATGGGGGAAGGATTCCACGATACAAGTTTCAAAATCCATCCCTCCTCAACTGAAGCACTACATCCTGGGTTTTGATCCCATAAAACTGCTGCCGAAAGAGGACCTCTGAATGGGAAATGTGATTGCTATATTGGTGAAAGCTGCGCAGCAGCCGCACAAGTAATGCTTCATTTCACCAACACTAGTAATGTGAGGTGATATGTCTTGTTTTGAAGATGTTAGGATTGGTGGCCTCTTTTCATGAGCTTCTGAACCCATCATGTTGCTTCTGATCTCTGCTGTTTATGAAGGATTTTTTAAACCTGTGACACCAGCTGATCCTTGCATTGCAGGGAATGACAGATGTTTGGCAACTTTCTTAATTTCCTGCATTGCTACTGGTCTGTTAGAGTCCCTCTTCTGGAGTTAATTTTGATACCTGGATTTCCATGGCTGCAGGCGCTGGCATATCCCCATGCCTCCCGCCCACAGGACGGCCCTAGAGCAAGCCTGCTCCCGCGCAGGCACAGACCTGGACTAGGTTAAAGGGTTTAAGGAATGGAACATGGTGTGGATAAATGTCAGCACTCTTAGTATGCTTTAAAAAAACTGAAGGAGGGCCAGCGAGATAGCTCAGTGGACTAAAGTGCCTGCTTAGGCAAGCTTAGGCAAGCACAGGGACCACAGTTTGATTCCCAGCACCACATGCCATGCTAGCCCCACCCCCAAGGCTGGCTGAGCCAGCCAGAGTCTGAGCACAGTGGCGCATGCTTGTAATCCCAATGCTGGGAAGGCTGAAAACAGGAGGATCACTATGAGTCCAAGCTGCGTAGTGAGACCCTGGAACAACCAAATACATTAAAAAAAAAAAACCCTCACCCCCCAAAACAAAACAAAACAAACACACAACAAAAACTGAAGGAAAACAAGGAAGATTGGTATCACTCAAGCATAGGATGCTGAAGAGACAGGGACCAGATCACATGGGATCTTCAGGCTGTCCCAGGGAACCAGGCAAGGGAGGCAACAAGTTACACTGAACTCTCATAGAGCAGAGAAAATGCCTTTCCTAATATGTATCCCAAGGAGTCAGGTATCACTGTTGGTGGTGGGTCTTGGGTCTGACATTACCAGATTTCATCATCTCTGATTTTATAAGAGAATTATTCACTGAAAATCTGTTACCAAGCCTACTTCAGCAGAGCATTAATATTCTCCTGTAGTTTTCTCTACTGACACTGTCTTCTCATCTTCTGCTTCTTCCCTATCATGCACACTCTGCAAAGATAGAAGGACTGGTGGGTGATGGTCCATCCCTATCTATCAAGAAAGGCATATGAGGCTCAGATACACATCCCCCGTTCATTCAGGAAGGTATACACCAGATGGCATCTAGCTTATGGACAGAGATGGTCTACTTGGTATAATGAAGTATTTTTACTTCTCCACTGAAGACCAGGGGAAAAGTGAGAAGGACACTATGTTGGCGACTGGAGAGGATCACCTGGCCCACCGAGAACTAAGCACAGCTTCATAATTATTTTTTGCAATTCCTAGAATATCAGAAATAAATACTTAGACAATTGAATCAAAATGCAAAGCCCAACAGAACTGATTTTGGAATCTGAATTTCAGATTATTCAAAAATACTAGATGAAGGGAGAATCAACACTTCATTCTAATGGTAAGAGTCTCTTGCCCCTTTAGCAAGAAGCCTCATCAGCTGTATGTGATTTTTAAGGACTAAAATTCATAACAGAAAGACTCAGATGCATATTTTGAATTTAATATGCACATTACCTCGCTGCAAGTGCTCAGCTAAATCTGGTGTCCTGTTAAAAATGACTATGCAGCAATCACCTCGAATTGAACAAGAATACCCAGTCTGTCATTTTTTTTGCTGAATTGTAAATCAGAGTTATGCCGCAGCAAAACTCTAAAGGCAAGGACATGACATAGGGGGGCTTTTATTAGGTAAACTTGAAACATTAAGGATTTCAACATAGAAACACTTAACAAATGCAGCAAATAATCAGTCTCAGACATCGAGTCACAGGCAATAAGGAGCTCATGAAGCACTATACTTAAATGAGACCTATTCTGTTCTCTTCCATTCTTGTCTAATAAAGATGCTCCTTCAGGGCCTATCAGAGTCTTTCCCTTGGCAATATTAGCTGTGTAACCAGGCCCTGATCCAGGTGTTTTACCCAAATGGACTCATCCTTGATACAGTCTTTGGGGGGTAAATACTGTCATTATTCCTATTTTACATCTGAAGATATTGAGGCACCACAGGAATACAAAATAGTTGGCCAAGACCAGGACCAATGTACTTGGGCAATCTTCCTCCAGAACCTATACACAGAACCATGAGGCTTCCTTGCCTCTCCAAAATCTGGGGCTCTCAAACGTTGGTGTGGCTTTAAACTGGCCTTAGTGGTGCACTCTGTTGGTGGCTTATATTATAAGGCCTTATACTTTCACATCCATTATTTCATTTGGTATTCTTAGTAATTCCATGAGACCGATAAGGCAGGGGGTCAAAACTCGCCAAGGAATTTGCTCAAGACAGTGAAGACAGTTCTTGAATACTTGTGCCTCACAATGCCAGACAGGTCTGTGCTGAGAGGGCTGGAGTCACAGACTCATGTGGTGGGCAGTTCAGGGACTCTCCTCGCATCTTCATTCCTGGGTACTGGGAGATGAAGGTAAAGGATCAAAGAAATTTACAGATAGATGGCCACCACTTAGCAGTTAAGTAGGAAAAACCAGGTTGGCTGACACACCCACTTTGCTCAGAGGGTTCAAACACCTTCTCCTACTGAGCATGCCCCCTTCTTCTTCCCTCCTTCCTGTGGAACTGAACTCTCCGGAGGTAGGTGACCCAAAGGGACACTGCTTAACTTCCTGGGCTTTCTTTTATTGAACAAAAAGCACTATTATCACTTTTTAAAAATTAATATATATTTACATATATATTATATATTTGCATGTGGTAAAACATACCAATCTTAAGTGTACAAGTCAATGGATCTTTACAACTATATAACCTGTATAATGACTCCCTAGTTCAAGATGATTTTTTTTTATATTTGTTGCCCCAAGAAAGGTCAGGCTGAGGGCCACAAGCTCTCTGTTTGCTTCTGTTGACACTCATACTTGCTGGAAAGAATGGGAAACTTCTAAATCTGTACGGAAGAGAGTAAAGGTGCAGGTCTAGGCAGTGGAGCAAGGATGGGGCAGCCAGCAGTGCAAGGATCAACAGAAGACTTTCATTCCATATTAGGCATACAGTAAATAATAGAAAGCTGTGGTCTGGTGGGCTCAACATTTTATTAATCTACATGCAAATACACAGATCATGTATATAAACTTAAGTTTCATAGAAGCTTGCAAAAACTACTGTATCTAACAACTAATTTATGAGGAAGTCCACAGCAGTATAAACAGAGCATTCTACTTATTATGTAAGTTCTCTCTGGATCTTCCTTGTGTACCATGGACCTATTTAGCTTAGGTGTAGAAATAGCACGAAGTAGAATTCTTCCCACAGGAGTCTATGGCATAGATAAGAAAACAAATTCTATACATATGAAAAGCTTGCCAATTAGTGAATAACTACAACCTCAGTTATTAATTTTATGTTCCTAATATGCTAAAAACATAATACACTTTCACATCATCCTCAGATCTACTTGCCCAAGGTCGCTGTGCTAAAAGGCAGAACAGCCAGGATTAAAACCAAGCAGGGCTGACACCGAAGCAGCACTTCACCAGTATGCTACACATGTTTCTCTTCAAATAGCTCCTGGCACAGCTTGCTGCTAGGCTCATGATGAGCAGGTCTATTCTACTTGGTAATAGCACATGCGTGTATGCTTCCATCAAGAACACATGAAGGGGAACATCTCTGTGGGACCGTGACAACACGTAAAAACCTCTAATGGTATGGTGCAGACAGAAGACATAAAACCGCTCAAGAGAAAGGAGATAGCAGAGTAGACTGTCATCTAGAGGAACACCCCAGGGAGTAGATGAGACTGAAGCTGGCCCTTGGAGGCCAGATCTGCAGACAAGGAGAGAGGAAGTGTGCTTCTGCATCAGCAGCTCTCAGGGCAGGCATGTGGAAGAATGCCAGGGAGATGGTGTCCTGCAGAGGAACCTGGCTCAGGATCCATGTAGTGGGCTGGACTATGGCATGTCCTCAAAGCCAAGGAAAGTTCTAGATCCAATGCAGAGGGTAAAAAGAAACCAAGTAGCTAAGCAGGGCAGCGAAGGATAGAAACAGCATTTCTGGAAGACAGCTGAAGAGATATCCAAACCCAGAAAAAGTCTGAGGAGATGGCAGTAAAGGTGTCCAGGTCAAACAGAAGCAGTGGCACATGTCAAATGGTAAGTTAGTATTGGGAAGGTGAAGTGTCAATTTTGCAGCAACTCATGGATCTGGGGGTGAGACAGGAAGATAACACCTATGTGTCCAGGATGGCAGAGGTTATCTTCCAAAATACTTTCTCATCTCTGAGAGGACAGGACTATCTGGGCAGGAATCAGTAGTCTCATGTCTACAGTAGGCTTGAAGTTAGCATGGATCAAACCTAATCTGGATCTTTTAAGTAATATCTGGTGCACTTTTTTTTTTTGGTACTGGGGATCGAACTCAGGACTCTGCACTTGCCAGGCAGGTGCTTATTCTACTGAGCTATCTTCCCAGCCCTTATCTGGTGTACTTTAACTTCATCCTAAGCAATAATTACTGATGCAGCCATGTTTTGATGTGTTAGGGACCTTCTGTGCTAAAATGTACTCAAATAAACAAATTAGCATATTAAATATATAAACATTATTTTGTATACTACTGAACATTCAGGCTATACTTGGGGAAACCTTCCCATGGCTCTTACTCTCAGGATCTACATCTAGATGTCAAACTTGCTTGTTGTGCATGTTCAGGGCAGAGAAAACACTTGGTCCATCATGCTGAGTACAAACTTGCACTGTGACATACCCTTACCACTTCCTATCCCTCTACCTGGCTGCATTTTTCTTTACAGCATTTATCACAAGCTGACATATTATGTATTTTGCATGTTGTTTAATGCCTTTCTCCTTCTACTAAAATGTAAGACTGTCTTATGAGGGTATTTTTTGTTTTGTTCAGTTCCAACACCTGATACAGTACTTAGGGAAGATTAAGATCTCAATGTAAATCTACAACATGAAAAAATTGAATGAACACTAATGTTGGTGGAATCTACTTTAACCAAATGGTTTCATGTGAGGGCTATAAACATCTGAAAAATGCCCAAATTCCCTCTTCCCTAAAACAATTGCTAGTGTGGGTATTGACCAGAGAATAGCATTTAGGTATAGGATAGGTTTAAGGTTTTCTGCAGGTAAGCAGATGCTACGGTGCTGACCACTGGACAGGTTCCTGGGAATGTCTTCTTGTCAGGCAGCCTGGCTTTGTGTCTAGACACGCCTGTGTCATTTTAGAGAATGGCCCTGTAGAATATCTGTGCTGTAGAGGTTCTTCATAACTGCCTCTTCACTGCTAGAGGCAGTCCAACATCTTTTGTAATAAATGACAGTACATCACTCTCTAGGAGCTACTTGTCCAGCAATGTCTGTGAACTGAATTAAAACCCTGCAAGGAGCCAGGAGAAGACAATTAAGAACACTGGGCAGTCAGAGACACAACAGAAGCAAATCTGTTGCCATCACTTACATTTGTATAACATTTCACAGTTGTCAGTTCATTTTTACGTACTTATCTCATATCATAAGTAGGCAGAAATGCAGAAAAATCCAAGCTACTAAAAAACAAACATTCTAGTTTTATTAGAGTTTTGCAGGTTCTCACACTATTATGTTTGTTCTTGCACACACTGTGGAGACAAAGCTGGTCATCTGGCTTTCTGGGCCATTATAGATTCACAGAGGAATACCGCTTGAATTGGGAACACTGAAAGCAGCAATGCAGGACAGGGAACAGCAAGCGAAGAGATAGGGAAGTGATTCAAAGCGCTGCAAAGCAGGGTTAATTGCATTCCAGGACCATATGAGGTTGGGGGAGGACCAAAAGTCTCCATCCACATCAATCGTCCTTAGGGAGAACAATTTTTAGCACAAAGCAATAATAAAAAATGACTTGAGGCCACTGGGACAAAGGTTAAATACCACTACTGCCTATAGCATTCAATTACTTTCTAACACCATATGACTACTTTCTTTTGTAAATGTCCCTCCTGGTTTCTAAAACTCTGCCTGAATTGATAAACAGGATTACAAAAGAACATTTACATTTTTTAAACAGTCAAGCCCACTCTCATAAGTAGTGCTTGACAGGACTTCCTGGCTATTCTCAGTTACTAAAGACTTTCCTCTTGTCAACTGCCAAGTAGCCTAGGTCTGCATGCTCACATTTCAGATGCAGGCTGAAATCCAGTTTGCGCCTTCCTTTCCCCCATTACTCCCCATTGTTTAACTCTGCAGTTGCATAATTTACTGTCATCCTGTGAAGGGCTGTGTGTTCCAGGGTAGGAAGCTGTCATACTGAATAGAGCACTGCTGGGCTGTGTTCACAAACAGAGATTCTTCCACAAGGCCAGCAGCAGCAAACTTCCTTGTGTGCAGGGAGCTCTGATATCAACACAACCTGTGTGTGTGTGTGTGTGCGCGCGCGCGTGCGCGTACTGTGAAGCACATCCCCCATAAATTCTCTTTAGTCCACTGTTGTAACAAAGCAGGGCCATAAAACCCCAACCATTATTTTCTAGTGAGGAGTGAAATAACACACTGAGGACAACTCCTAATTTGGTTCCTGAAACCAACAAGTTGTGAACTAATTTCTTTGGCTGGAGGGACACTGTAAGGGGAGGAACTTTGGGTAGGAACTCCACCCAAGTGCTGACAGTAACCAGGCCTGAATAAATCTGGAGCTGCCAGTTCAGTGTTATTACAGGCAGCTGTAGATGCGTACAGGGCCAGAGACCTAGGAGACAGCACTGTGAGGTAGGAGGTCCAGAGTTCTGCAGGTGTCTGAGCATACATTTATAGTGTATGCACAACAGCAAACAGGATTCCTCCAGTCCTGGCATGCTCCTTTAATAATGAGCAAGGATGCAATCCTAAGTAAGTTTTTCTTTAAAAAAAAAATTAAATTAAGTTTATTGGTACAATTTAGGTATATACAATGATCACATTTATCATAGGTAATTTGGGCTGGCCAGATACCTGCTTAGGCAGACACAGAGGTTGGTGGTTCAATCCCTAGCCTATCATGCCAGCCCCGCCCCTGGGGCTTGTTGAGATGGTGATTGAGACTGGTGTGGAAGTGCTTGCCTGTAATCCCAGTGCTTGGGAAACTGAAAACAGGAGAATCACTACAAGTCTGATCTGTGTAATGAGACCCTGTAGTCCCTGTAGACCCTGCACTAAATAATAATAATAATAATAATAATAATAATAATAATAGGTTATCATAAGGAATTTGTACCAGTACATGATATAAATGATTTCTCTTTTTTTCTCTCCCATTTTCCTCCCCTCCTTCAACCCCTTTTCCCCTCTTTATTTAGAACTGAATACATTCTGATAAGCTCTGTATCTTACTTGCCTCATCTACAGGACATCAAGCATACATCTCCAATGAATTAAACTGATCAAGTATATACCAAGCATCTTAAATAGGAGGTATAAATAAATGTTATTTTCCTCTCCCCACCTGGCTTCTCTCAGCTCTTCTTGAAAATTTTTCCTTTGGAAATCAGGAGAAATAGAACCATATTCATGGGTATCTTGCTACTAATCAGCCATGGGAACCTAGATAGGTTGGTTACTCCTCTCCTTGGGCCTGAGCATTTACAAATTAGCTATTAGAATTATATAAAAATTAAAGTTGATGACTATAAAATCAGTAAACAAGAGTTATTTCTATATATCAGTAACAAACACAAAATGTAATCTTAAAACAAAAAACAATTATTAAGATAATAAGATGACAAATCACAAGCAAGGAGAATATATTTACAAAAACTATCTTATCCAGGTGTGGTAATGCGTGCCTATAATCTCAGCTACTTAGAAGGCTGAGACACGAAGATTTTGGGTCCAAGGCCAATCAGGGCAACATGGCTAGATCCTGTCTTCAAAAAAAAAAAGAAAAAAGAAAGGAAGGAAAAAGATACCTGATAATAGATTGTTAACCCACCTTGTTGATATATATGCTTTATTAATATATATTTATATAAAGATATAACAGTTACATTCATCTTGGGAAATTGGCACATATGCATAGCAGATTTTGATCATCTTTACTTTTTCCCTTCTTCCCCAGCAAAATATATAAATTCTTAAAATCTGACAGTAAGAACAGAAACAACTTCATTAAAAACTAGGCCATTATTATGTATTATGAACATATACTAAACAGCTAGCTGGGTATGATAATGTATATCTGTAATCATGTGGGAGGCTGAAACAGGAGGATTATAAATTCCAACTTAATGAGACCCCCATCTCAAAATAAAAAATAGCAAAGGGCTTGAATTATAGCTCATTTCAAAAGTCCTAGGAGGTTCAATCCCCAGTACCACAGACCACCACCACCACCAAAAAGAAAAAGAACAGCAATTCAAGATCATGGTAAATATCAGGTATATAGTTATAATTAACAAAACTTAATCCCCAGTACCAAAAAAACCCCAAAAAACTAAAAACAAAAAACAAAACAAACAAAACCCCTGAATTTTTGGGGCGGGCCAAATAGCTCAGCGGATTGAAAGGCCTGCAAGCAGGCGCAGGGGCTGGGGGTTTCATCCCTGGGCCTGCCATGCTGGTCCCGCCCCTGGGGTGCACTGAGATAGCAATTGAGACTGGACATGGTGGCAGGCACCTGTAATCCCAGCTCTTGGGAGGCTATAAACAGGCGGATCATTACAAGTCTGATCTAGTAGTGAGACCCTGAACACCCTGTAGGCCCTTCCCCCCAAAAAAAATTATATAAAATCTTTATAGAAAAATTTACAAGACATCTTAACAGAAATTGTAATAACTTAAATAATGATGAAACAATATGCTCACAGGTCAAAGAGTCAATATTTAAAGATGTCAATTCTACATTAAAAAGATCAGTGGATTCAAATTATCAGAATCCTAATGGTTATACAGGACTATGTGCACCAAACCCAGTTTTTTTTTTTCCAAAATTTTATTGATAAACAGCAATGAGACAGTTTCAAATCAAATCGGAAGTACAGTTTCAACAAATAACACACTGCATATATTCTTCTTAGTGGTTAATTGCTGTACAAGATGCGGACTTGAGATCCTATTTACAGACACCATTAGAACAAATAATTCTATTCATTAAGAGAATGCAACTATATATCTATCCTAACCACTTTGAATACACAGATACAAAAGGGACATTCATCTGTATACCCTATTTTTTCTAAGTTCCGTTATTGAATATTATAGGTGTGTAAACTCAGCAAAATATTCTAAAAGAGTCCAGTAGCCCATAATAGCATTGGGTCTTCTGTTTAACTGGCAATGTCAGAAATTATTGACGTGAGTCCCCCACAGCTCAACATAACACCATGGCTTTACTTCCTATATTTCGTCTTCATACTTTTCTACTGGATGGATAAGACCAAGGTAAAGCAGGACCTATGCAATAAGAGTTGTAGCTTTTTGGTCTGAGAAGGTCAGTGAAATCCCCTCAGGATTTATCCTGAGATCCTGTACCTCAGATTGTAGAACCTTTGTCAGTGCAGCCATGTGGATGAGTCACGGCCATTGCTTGGCCAATGTGCTCTCTGTGAAAGCCTGAGAGTGTCCAAACCCAGTTTTTAATACTGATATATAAACAAAAGAACTGAGAATAGTCAAGATACTCATGAAGAGGAAGGAAATTCACTAAACCAAACAAGAAGACACATTAGAATGCTGTATTAATCAGGTGAGCAGTGATCTAAGAATATAGTCCAATGGAATAGAAAAGAAAAAGGCCCCTAAATATATAAACCCTTGACTTATGACACAGGGATCTCACAGGACAGTGACTAAAAGAATGGCCTTTCCAAATGGTGCTGGAAACAATAAATATCTATTAGGTGATACTCAATGAAACTGGAACCCTACCTTAAACCACATACAAGAAATGGCGACAGATAAACACCTACATAAGAAAGGGAAAAGGCATCAAAGCTTTTTGAAGAGGGGGACAAAAAGCAGGAGTTTTGTGAGTTAAAGATAAAGTAAAGCTTCTTTAATAGTGTACAAAAAATAATCAAAAATAGAAAGTCTAAAAGATGACTATATTAAAAGTAATATCTACCATCACAATGCACTATTGAGAAGGTGAAAAGAAAGGAGAAATATAAAGGAGATGGTAATGAAAAAACAAAAAACAGAAGAGGACTAATATTCATAAAGAATGCCAAAAATGAATGAACAAATGCAATCTAATTTTAAGAACAGTAAAAGAGCAAGTGGTTCACAAGCAAAAATCCAACTATCCAATAAGTATATGAAAAGCTACCAAATCTTTTAAAACTATAATATGTAAAGTAAAAATACAGTGAGGTACTACTACTTACCTATCAGTTTGGCAGAAATGGAAACACTGACAATAGCAAAAGTTGGTATGGATTTGGAACACAAGAATTCTCTCTGCTGGTATAATACAGGATTTCCATTTTTGAAAAACACTGTATTATCTAATACAGCTTAAGAATCCTAGCAATTCCACCTCAAAGAATACTTTACAAATGCACATGCCCCAGAATACAGATGCATGCACACATAAAATAACTCAAAGGAAATCAACGGTAGAATGAATAAATGAACTGTGCATAGTCATGGCTGGTTTGTAACAATGAATACTATACAGAAGTGAAGTTAATGAATATACACAAAATGCCATAGCAGTGGCAATGAATATGTTACAGCTACCTACAACAACTTAGACAAATATTATAAACATGTAAGGGAACATACATGACTTAATATTTAATGGCATGATTCCAATTAAATCAAAACCAGACAAAAACTAGACTACATAATATATAAGTAGTAAATTCTACCAAAAAAAAAAACAAAAAACCAATCAACAGTTACCCTGAAAGTCAATGTCATGGTGAATAAGCAAGAAGCTGCCATTAAGAAAGAATACTTATGCGATATTCTTGGATGCTAGTGATGTCCTATTTCTTTTTTTCTACTTCATGATGGTTACTTTAGTACTTTCTTAAATATCTGTAAAATAGATTAGATTGGTGTACTATTTGCCATATTTGAATATCACATCTATTATCTATCTATCTATCTATCTATCTATCTATCTATCTACCTACCTACTTACCTACCTATGAATACATGAAAGACAGCTTCAATGCTACCTCTTTGAAGAAATCTTCTCAGACACAACAACTAGGCAGTAGGTACTCACATTCTTTGCCTCATCTGGCTACAATGCTTATGGTTTCTGAGAACACCTCTGCTCCACACATGGAGCCTAGTGTATTAAATCTTGTCTACACAGTGTTAAGCACATGGTGAGTGCTCAATTTTTATGAAATAATCATTTAACTATAAGCATCTGAATTGGTAAAAACTAGTTAGCCCTGGACTAATCAGTTGATAACAAAAATGTACTGAGTGGTGATGGAAGGAAGAAAATCTGGAATCTAATTGCACCATGTACTGTCTGCATCACTTTGACTAAAATATTTTTCTCTAACAGTTAAAATGACACCATTAAATGCTACCATTTAATGTGTGTCAAGTATGTGCTAAATATTCTTATTTTTTATCTATTTATTATTTTTTCCCATAATTTTATTGAGAAACAAATAGCAAGGAGACAGTTTCAAATCAAATTGGTAGGACAGTTCCAATAATTAACACATTGCATACTGCCTTCCTAGTGGTTATTTATTGTACAAGATGCAGACATGATATCCTATTTACAAACACTATTAGAACAAATCCCTCTATTCTTTGAATTAAGAGAATGCAGCTATATATCTATCCTAACCATTTTGAATACACAGACACAAAATGGTCATTCATCTGTATCGTCTTTTTTTTTTTGTTTAGTTCCATCATTTAAATATTATAGGTGTGTGAACTCAGCAAAATATTCCAAAATAGTCCAGTAGTCCATAATAGTATTGGGTCTTCCACTTGACTGGTATTGTCAGAAGTTGTTGACCTGAGTCCCCTACAGCTCAACATAACAGCATGGCTTTACTTCTTATACTTCGTTTTTATATTTTTCTGCTGGATGGTTAAGACCAAGATAAAGCAAGACCTATGTAACAAGAATTGTAGCTTTCGTATCTGATAAGGTCCGTCAAATCCCCTCAGGATTTATTCTGAGACCCTGTACCTTAGATTGTAGATTCTTTGTCAGTGTCAGCCATGTGGATGAGTCACGGCCATTTCTTGACCAATTTGCTCTCTGTGAAAGTCTGAGAGAATGTTTTCTCTCCATGTGACTCTCCTTAGGCACACTCTACATCATCGATCACTTTCCTCTTTGGCCCCATAAGCTCTTTGATCAGAAAGTTTGGAATAGAACTGAGTTACATGATGTTACAGTACAAGTTCTCCTATGTCTTGAGTCTTAATTGACCTTGGAAGGCTAGGGCCAAAATTTTGGCTGTCCTTATAGCCCTTCTTTTTCTCTAATTTTTGGTCTGCAAACTTAGGTTGTTAACCCTCCAGAAGAGATGCTTATTGTTATTACCATATAACCTAGGCTGTTGAGCTTAACCTCACTATCTGTCTGAATATCAAACATCTTAGGCATAACGTGGAACAGGTATTTTTCACAAAGTATTGATATGTTAAACTTTAAGTCCCTACAGAATTTGACCAAAAAAATTTAAAAAATTTCTAAATACTTTTAGCTTTTACCTCACTTAATACTCACAGTGTATCAACAATATGTTAATTTTTTGTTTTTTATTAATAATTAGGAAACTCAAGTTCAGAGAAATTGGGTGATTTCCCCCAAATCACACAGCCAACAAATAGCAAAGATGAGAGGTCCAAAGTTCTTGCTTCCTTCATTCTGTTATATTTGCTGCTTTTGCCTTGTTTTCTTCATCTATAAAATGGGGATGTAATGTCTGTGCAATCAGCCAAAATCGTTTTAAGATTTCAAGGAGATAATAAACTTGAAAGCACCGCTTGGATGTAAAGAACATTATATGTAATAAGCATCTCTCATGGGCACACAAAAAATGGAGCAGATGGTTTCTATCCACTGTGAGCTTTCAAACAAATTGTGAAGGAAAGCTTTATAAACAGGAAAACTAAGAACACATATCAATAAACTGATTTAAGGAAACCACCAGGAACAGCATGCAACACAGGCTGAGCTGTAAGAACAGTGCTGAGTGGCAGTACTGCTGGACTGTGAGATGGTCTTCTGTTTCCAGGCCTGCTGTCACCTGTCCTTGACAGAACAGAGGGTTCCTGTTAAGGCTTACTACAATTCTGTTTTTGGTTAATAATGTTATTTTACAAGTTGGGTTTATTAAAGTATAATTTATCCCAAATCAAACTGACCATTTTTAGAAATGCAGTTTGATGAGTTTGGATAGGCACACACAGCTGTGCACCCACTGCCACAATTAAGACATAAAATATTTCCATCTCCCATATAAGGTTTCTTGGGCCCCTTTGTAGTCAGTCCCTCCCCCTCCATTCCCACCTCAATCCCTAGAAACCACTGATATAATTTCTGTCCCTATGGTTTTGCCTTTCTCAGAATGAAGAAGTATCTTTTTATTATTTATTTATTTATTTATTTTTAGTATCTTTTTAATAAATCAGATGAAGAAGTTGTGTTTCAACCCTTCCTGGCATTCAGAATGAAACCCAAATGCCATTCCATGGCCAACAAGCCCTACATACTGGCCTACTTCTTTAGTGTCTTTGGGCTTTCCAATATTCCAACCTTACTAGTATTGTTTTTGCTCACTTCCCTGTCAAAGCTTTGCATCCACTGACTTGTTTTCTTATCCATTCTTTCTTTTAACCACTATCTACTATCTAACTATAATTTCTTTTTTCATAATACTTATCATTATATGAAATTACCTTGACTTCACTTATTTGTTCATAATCTCTCTTCCCTAAAACTGTAACGTCCTTGAGGGGAGGAAGATTGACTATAATAGGTCACTATTCCTAGAAGCCAAGAAAGTGTCAAAACATGGCTGGTCTTGCAATGGAATATGTAAAATAAACAAACATGTGCCCCTAAAGTTACACAATAGTGAGGTCCATGTAGCTGGAATTCTAAGGAAGGATTAAAAGAAGAAACAACTTTATATATTATATGGGCAGGAACAGGGAAGAATGATTAATGATTAAGTTCATAACCAGGTTCTCCCCACTGCTATTCCATCTCCTCCTCAAAGTCCTCCTTTAATGGGGTCAGGGAGAGACAGAGTAGGTGTCTTTCTTGCCCAAGCCCACTGGTACCCTCAGGTTTGTCCTTCTATTTCTTAAGACATGGGGCTCCCTGCTCATTTTTTTGCCTACTCTGGAATTCAGAAAGCCTTTATGCTCTGGTATCATCTTCAGTGTTCCTCTTGTGGAAAAGGAGCACATAATTCTGTTGCAACCCTGATAGCACTAGGAGACACATTACTGCTATATAGATCTCCACACTCAGTGGCAAGTACACATGGACACAATGTACACTGGGTGCAATTCCCTGACCTGATGTCCTACTTTTCTTTCTCAATTAGCGCTAGAGTTCTGAAAACTTAATTCAGTTATAGTTTCCTATGTCAGCTGGGAGTGGCCAAGGAAAAAGAGGAATTTCTCTACTATAAGAACATTGATTTTACTGGACAGGATTTAAACTGCGACTACAAGACTGGAACAGAAGCTTATAGGTCATTCAATTTCCATTTTGGAATTTTACCTGAGTCCTAGAGAAGTTAAGGTACTTGTCTGGAGTCACCAAGAGACACATGATCACAGGGATAAATGAGAACTTGAATTTCTTGACCTAGTCTGGACTTCAATACACCAAAAATTCTCTTGAGTTTGGCTTCTAACCCTTTCCTTCCACTGAAACTGCTCCCCCCCACCCCCCAGAACCGGGGACTGAACTCAGGCCCTTGCACTTGCCAGGGAAGTGCTTATGCTTCTGACACATCTCCCGAGCCCTGAAACTGCTCTTTCAAAGGCCAATAGTAGCATCAATCAACAAACACAATGATCTTTTCTCAATCTTTTTTTTTTTTTTTTTTTTTTTTTTTTTTTTAACTTGCCACGGCCTAGTACCAGACCCTGATTTTCACCAAGAAGTTCCTGAAGCTCATCCCCTCTCTGGTGTTACACATGTGGCAGAATGCTCTGAGGTCTCCTTCTGCTCCTCTGACTCTGGTTCCTTTTATCAGGTGGACCTATCTATATATCACTGAAGATAGGATCTCTGGATTTCTTTTTTTGCGGAACCGGCGATTGAACTCAGGCCCTTGTGCTTGCCAGGGAAGTGCTTATTCCACTGATCCATCTCCCCGGCCCTCCCTGGATTTCTTTAACCTTGATAGCGCCTTCCTTGGGCCCCCCTTCTGTCTTTCTGTGCACCCCAACCCAGGCATCACACCCATTCTCAAGGCCCTTCCACAAAGGGCAGCTGAGTCCAATTCTCCTCCCAGCCCAGAAACTTCTTCTAAACATCAGTACTATCTCCAAGGTAAACTGCTCAACATTCCAGAAACTCATGCTTGTGACTGGAGTTGCCATCTTTCTCTCCTGGTTGCTGTGCTTCTCAACTTGATGACACAGGTGAACTCCACCACTGAGGTCCAAAATTAAAAAGACTCCTATGATCTCTCTTCTATAGTCAACTAAACACCAGGTCTCATGTATTCTGCCTCCAACTCCTCACCCCCAACCCCCTACATTTCATTGCCTTTTCTTACTCAGACTATACAAATCTTTCTCTGCTCGTAAGACTCACTTATGATCTTCCTTCATCAGATTTTCTTGACTTGGCACCAGAATGTAATCAAAGTATTATTAGCAAAATGATCAGAGGACCCTACAGTGTAGCTCCACTATTCCCTTTCAATCACTTCTCAGAAACTCCCAACTTTCCAGATACAAGAAACTGTCCACTACTCCTAGATGTGTGAGTCTTGTTTTTATGCTATATCTAATGCTATTTGTTCTTCCTGGAAGATCTTATCCCTTTCATCAAGATGATTCTGAATGTAGGGGACAGAATTCCAACTCATATTAGTTTGTATAAGATGGATTGGTTCATATAACTGTCATATCCATAGAGTCAACTTCAGAGATTCCAGTAACATTATCAGATGTTTTCCTGGTTTCCTCTTTGTCTTCCCATTCCCTTCCCCATCTCTCACTCTCCCAATCTTTCTTTTCAGTTTTCTTTAGAGCCCCTCCCATGATAAAACAAATTTCCATTTGTGGAGAACAATGGAGATGGAGATATGGCCACACACCACTCCAAGTTTTCATCACTCCAGTCAAATGAAGATTTTCCTGAGATCCTAGATGAAGAGCTTCGTTCTCTTAGAGACTACAAAATTCCAGAGAACTACAATTGGCCTAGCATGAGTTAAATGACCATTCTTGGGCCAATCACTGTGGTACAGCCTGAGTAATGTGTCCACCTCTAGCTTTAAGCAGCATGAAACAATCACAGGCAGCCCCACTGAAACTGTCTGCAGGAGAAAAACAATGGTCTTTACCAAACTTATTTCTCCAACTACCATGGCTCCCTCCCAGCTTAATTGAGAGTCCTTGTCCAAACTAAACCCTGTTACTGCCTCTTCTTTACTCTCACTGCTCCATTTGTTTCTTCTAAATGGTCCAATTCTCCGAGAGCAGAAATTGGATCCCTCAGTGATTGGCATAAGGTCTCCTCCAAAGGTGTGACTGCAGAAAAAAATTTCACAGTTTGCAATTACTGTGACCAATTATTTGCTTATGAGGCTACACCTGATTCACTTGGGACCTGACTTGCTTACCCTGAATCTCCAAGCATCTAGAACAGTCACATATAATAAATGCTAGATAAATATTGGATAAATGAATGAATAATAGATTTGAATATAAAGGCTACTGGCCTCTGGTGGTCTAGTAAGTGAGCACAGATGCTTTTTAATTCCTCTCATTTCAGAGGAAAAAAAATAAAAGCTAAGGCAGGAGGTTTTTCAACCCACACATTTCTTTACATACACACCAAATTTACTGCCCAGCCCCATCAGCCTCAAGGAAGGAGATGGACATTCATGATGCAAGATCAAGCTGTTCATCCTTTCAGGGGCTCTGCTCCTCTCACTTCTTCTTACGCCTTAACTTCTCCCTGATCCCCAATTAGAGCTCTTTCCTTACAGTTTCTCAATGGATCCAAATAATCCTGGTAAGCCAAGAGAACAATAAAAACAAAGTCTTTCTTGGACCCTATACTCCCTCTCTCATTTGATACCACTTGCTGTTTCCTTCTATGGACCACATTTCTTTTTTAGGGGGTGACAAGATATGTGGGTCTCTATCCGTGGCTTCTATTGACTTCTCAGTACTACACACTTCTTAACACCCATCGCAATTTGGCTTTGCTCCCACTTTTCCATGAAAACTTTCTTGCCAAGATCTACAACTTGTCAGATTCAGTGGACATGTTTATCTTATCTGACTACAGCAATATCTAACTGAACTAACCACTTCCTCATCTTGAAATCCTCTTCTTTGATTTTCATGATGCTGCTCTACCTTATATTTTCTTTCTCATTTCTCAGATATCTCCTCAGTTTCTCTCATAGCACTTCTTCCTAAATTATTTTCTGGAACTTCCACACACATGTGTGCTGGTGGAGTGAGGGATATATACTCAGCCTTCTCTTCCCTTCTCACTGAGATTACAAATTTCCAGATCTGTCACTGCCTACAAGCATTACAGAATTACAAATTGCCCTCTTCTCCCAGTGAGTCCTATGTCCTAATCAACACAACCAATTAACTATCAGTATCTACACTTGGATAACCACAGTGGTTACCACTTTTTTCTCTAAATGCGCCCTCTTCCTCCTGCATTTTTCCATCTCAGAATGGTATAACCATTCTGCAGTGGCTCAAACCAGAAATCCTAGACTCAGTGTTGTATATACTTTAAAACTGATCTCCTCAATGCTTTTCCAACTGATCAAGTTCCATTATTTAATTGTTCAAATATCCCTTAAGTGTATTTCCCTTTTTCTCATTGTTCATCCCTCATTTCTTAACATTCTTCTAACATATACTGTTGTAGCCAAATCAAATTATTTTCCACTCCCAGCATGTTTTATGTGTCTTTTCACATGTTGGTTCTCTGCCTAGCATTCCTTTTCTTCTCCACTAATTAACACTTGTTCTGAAGACTCAGTTCACATATCACTTTCTCTCAGCTGACTTCCCTGAGTTTCCTCCCTGAGAAAGCACCCTCTGTTCTGCTGTAGTATATTATGTACATAAATACCACAGCACTTCTTCGTTTGAAGTGAAAGATAGCCTTCTACATGTAGTTCTCTTTGGACTGCAGACTCCTCAAGAGTAGAGAGTGAGACCTTCTTCTAGATCTCCATGACACCATGTCATACCTGGCACAGCATGTGGATGCCTGGCACATATAACTGCTTATGGATAGATGGATCTACTATGCTCTTTCCCGTCTTCTCTAAACCATCTTCGTCCACTAAAGCAAAGCCTTTGGAGGTAGCTCTCTGCTGCAACATGGAAGTGGCTCATACTTCTGAAGGAAGAATGGAAAATGATTTGAAGAACTGAGCAGATAGTTGCTAGGAAATATCCTGGTGTCAAAACCAATGCGATGCACAGTGATGGCCATCACCACCACTTCCAGACAGAACCCAGCACAATTAGGCACTTGTTGTATGTAGTCTTTCAGCTACCAAACAACACTGATGCTATCCTATTTACTGATAGGGGTACTTGGTCTCAGGCTGTCAGCTTTCCCTTGTCCAAACTGGTGGGGCTATGCAGCAAAAAATGTTGTGGGGTTACAATGGAAAGGGCATAGGTTTTGAAATTAGACACATAACTGACTGCTTCAGCCTTGTCACATACTAAGCTGTGCAAAGCTGTGGACTTGAGCAAGTCATTTAACTTCTTTGACCTTTACTTCCTCATTTGTTAGAAGGAACTGGTGACTGAACTTCCTCAGAGAGATTAAAAAAAAGACAATGGGTTGAAAACAATAGATACAGCCTATATATGTAGAAGATGGGCAAGGCAATGATCCTGAGAATCTCCAGAACATTTTTGAATCTAGCAGTTAATTGGAAAGATTCTCACCCTGACTAACTATATATACTGATACCTGTGAACTAAGCAACTGCACTGAAGATGGTAATCTTTAATAGTAGTTTCATGCTTGGAGTGCCTACCATTCTGGTCTTCTGAATACGGGCTGCTTGTCATGACATGCCAGTTCCTGCTGTGTTGTCTTTCAGGTAGATGATTGTTCAAAAAGAAGGGAGTGGTGAATGAAGGCAAGAGACAGGAAAAGAAAAGTGTGGGACTGTCCTGCTTCAAGGTTGTATATGGTTAGATTTTTGGACTTAGGTGTAAACATAAGAA
>NW_004524587.1:27593962-27594583 GCF_000260255.1 Octodon degus
ACTCTACATCATCGATCACTTTCTTCTTTGGCCCCATAATCTCCTTGATCAGAAAATGTGGGACACTACCAAGTTGCATGACATTACAGTGCAAGTTCTCATATGTCCTGAGTCTTAATTGACCTTGGAAGGCTATCGGCCATAATTCTGATGGGTTTTCCTTTGAATGTGATCTGTCTGTTTTCTGTAGCAGCTGTGAGTATATTATTCTTGTGCTAGATTTCTGGAATCTTGACTATTATATGTCTCAGTGTGTTTTTAATTGGGTTGAAGTTATTTGGCAATCTGTATGCTTCAGTTACCTGAATGTCAGATTGTTTCCTCATATTTGGGAAGTTTTCTGCTATTACTTCTGCCATATTCTTTTTATATCATTTGTACTGACTCTTTTGCATTGATGCCTATGAGTCTCACATTGTTCATCTTTGCATCATCTTGCAGGTGATGGATTATTTTTTCCTGCATCTTAGTTGTTTTTTTTCCATAATTTTATTGATAAACAAATAGCAAAGAGACAGTTTCAAACCAAATTGGTAGGACAGTTTCAATAATTCACACATTGTATACATTCTTCCTAGTGGTTAATTGCTGTACAAGATGTGGACATGATATCCTATTTAC
>NW_004524587.1:27594683-27611395 GCF_000260255.1 Octodon degus
TTTTTTTTTTTTTGTCTGTTTTTCAATTAATATTTCTTAAACACTACCTTTGTATCAGGTCCTGGGCTCAATGCAGTGTATTATGTGTAATATTAAGTCAATATCCTTGCTTTAGGGAGCCACGGTAAGGGAGGAGCACCCAGACTAGCAAGGGATACAGACACACAGATATCTACTTAATTTATAACGTGTGGAATACATTAGTGGTCTTGGTGGAGATGGGAAGCAGGCAGCACAAGAGTCAGTTTCAAAGGATGGGAAACTATTTCTGTAAGAAACAATTTTCTATAGAAAACCTATCTGTTGTCTAAGACACACCTGGGAATTCAGGGTAAGTCTTTGGCTATAGAGCCTTATTATCTTTTCTCCATTCTATTTGCTTCTTAGATGGTTGACAAGTGATTAGAGGGCCAAACTGGGGGCATTGGCTATTAGCCTAGCAGGATTTTATTTTACTTTAATTTTTTTGGTGCTATGAAAAGAACAATGTTTTTCCTCTTCTCTGTAAAGAAAATTAGAACTAAAGATGGTTCAGCAGATAAAAGCTGTGGGTGGTAAATACTCCCACTATTCCCCCCTGCATTTCAAGCTTCTAGGTTTCTCTTGGCATTTATTGCATCTTATAGCTAAAAACATGGAAGAGGCATGAGAAATTCTGTGATAAAAGCCCATACTCTCATTAGAAACTGAACCAACTGAGGCCCTGAGGGGCTTAATCTGTCTAGAGTCAGAAAGTAAGTCGAAATTACCATACAGCACTCCTGATTCTTCCCTATTTTTAAAAATTTTTATGTATTTAGCACAAAGTCTACAGGATCTCACTACACAGTTTGGACTCAATGATCCTTCCTGTTTTTCAGTCTTCCCAACTGCTGGGATTATAGGCATGCCCAGTCTCAATCACTGTCTCAGCTTGCCCTGGGGGCAGGACCAGGACCAGCAAAGGCAGGCTGGGGATCAAATACCACCCGGCCACTGCATCTGCCTAAGCAGGCACTTGAATCCGCTGAGCTATCTGGTTGGCCCTGTGATTCTTCCCTCTTAATCTGCAGATCTCCCAGCTGGACCTTCTGTAATTTAACCCAGGCAAGTTACTTCACATGCAATCACCCTTGGCAGAAGTCAGGACTGCCTCTATTTGTGAGCATGCAGGAAGCCACAGAAAAACCACTTCTTTCTCTTATGTCACTTGGTCTTTCCTCTCAGTAACATCCTATTTCTTACTAATGAGACACTTTCAAATCCTGTTTGGTTTGAGAACCATACCTGTATGAAAAGGTTGGTTAAAGGTGGATTTCTCCAAATGCGTTTTAGGACTATGATGTTCCTGGCTGACAAAACTTAGTGGTTGAGATGGTAGTCTGCAATTATGTTACCTTAAAAAGAACTTTTAAGGGCAGCCCACACCTTTTAGTGATAAAATAATAATTGATATTGTATAGTTAGATTCTCAACTACATCATATCTCAACTATATGAAAAGGAAGATTCCCAATTTCATGGACCATTTAGAACAGGAAGAGACTTGAGTACCCCTAGTCCAAATCTACCCCGATCCAACTTTTTTTGGGAAAATGTACCCGCAAAAGGGTATAGGTGGAGCTGCTGGTCTGGACTCCCGGCTCAGTGCTCTTTCCTACTCTTTATTATGTCACCCCAATCTCTTGGGCTGAAGCAGCTGCAACCATCAAAAATGTCATATCAGTTGTGACAACATAGTTGGTTATATAACTGGTACTGCAGAGCAGGCAAGGGGAAAAAGCCATGAACGTGAATACCACCTAACCCCCAGGGCTAAGTCTCACATACTTGATGAAATAATTCCATATGGCAAGATAACACCCACGAATCAATTGAAGGATAAAAACTAGAGCTAACATTTGTATAATAGTCTGTGTTCTACACACTCTTGTAAGTGCACTTCATAAGTTAACTAATTTCATGTTCACAATAACCCCATTAAGGATTTTTTTTTTACCAGTCCCCATAGCATAGGCAAGAAAACTGAGGTATCAAAAATTAAGTTACTATACTAAAAAATCACACATCTAGTTAGTGCTAGAGCCAAAATATGAAACTGGTTGCACAGCCTGGTTGCACAGTCCATACTCTTAGCTATCTTTCAATTTTACAGCAGAATGCCAAAACTGCTTTTATAAATAAGAAACTACTTATTCCTCTGAACCACTTAGCAGGTTCTGCTGTTTCCTCTTGCCGTCCCCACACTGCTAATCTTATTTGTCATACAGTTTTCTTTCTACTGGTGCTATGTGTGAAAGATGATGGAACAAGAATGGGACATAACTGAACAAATTTCTAGAATGTACTTTACCCAAGCACTGTTGGTCTTTTTGTTATGGTGCCATCAATAAACATGACATGTAGTGCCATTCTCACAGATCTGTTTTAAAATCCATGTAGTAAGTACACACGCATGCATGTATACACACAGAAGTATGTGACCATTTTCTTTTCTTTTTTCAAAATTAAAAACTGTTTTTGGCTAGCAGTTCTGGGGCTAACCCCAAATGTTTTTTCAAGCTTGGGATCATCCACTTACCAACCTGTTCATTGCCTCTCAGATGGGCTCTTGTCATAATGGTCTGTGTGGCTTAAGCGAATGAGAAGGAACACATCCTGGGAGACAAAGTCCCTGCATCCAGATGGGCTGAAGCATATGTCAGAAAAATGGGACCTTATTCTACTCCTATTAAATCTCCTAGCATTAATAGAGATAGGTACTGTAAGCAACTAAACAACAAGAGTGAGTTTGTCCTATTTCGTAAAGATCTGGCACCCTAAGAAGTACAATATAATCTGAGAGCTTCTGATGCTAAAACAAAACAAAATTATGACACGTTGATTCTTGGCATAGTAAATCTCATCCACTCCACATATAGAAAAAAAATCCTGGATTCCTATTTACCCAAAGCAATCCACATGAAGCTTCACTCATTTAACAACCTGACAACAACCTTTTCCACAAGCATACAGGTTACATTTCAGAATCCAATGAGTAATTGAAGTTCAGGAATTCCAAAGCTGATTTATGAGGAAATCAGGTGGACTGTTTGCTACTCTTCTAGCAGGAAGGTCTGCTGGTATTTACAGCTCACTGAACAGCAAGGAGGGAAAGAGCCCCATCCATGATCCAAGAAGAATTCATCTGCCACTTGATTTGACATTCTGTTCATGCTCACAGTCTCCAGAGAGCAAGGTGCATCCATTTGAATAAACATGGAGACAGAAGGAGGTGAGGTAGGCAATGCAGTCAACATGATGATTGCAGAAATATTAAGTCCACAAGTCTAGAAGGGTAGCTATCAGTTGCATGCAACCACAACATAGGATCCTTTAGGTACATATGGGAAATGCCCTTCTAGATTGCTCTGATTTCAGAGCTAAGATTACAAGTTGACATTTGCCTCCCCTAATGCCTACCACTTAGTAGGTGCTAAATAGTACATGACATGCTGAAAGGAAACATAGGTTTGCCTTGAACCTGAACCAAATAGCAGATACCCTAATTACAAAGTCAGGGTAAACTGGGAAGAGGGAATCACCAGCTTTTTGTCATCAGGCAACCTTTTAGAATGCCTTCCCTGACAGGGTGGAATCTGTAACCATATTCTACTTGTAAGGGCTGGAATATGTGGATAAACAGTGATATCTTTATCAGGCAAAGCCTTAAATTTGTATTAAATAGCCCTAAGCAAGGTACCTTAGAAATAAACACATATCTGAAATGCTCCATTTTACTGTTTAGGTTAAGTTTACCAGTGAGCAAGCAATGTCTTGCTGCCAACTTTGAACTCTCTTTGTAAAAACAAAAACAAAAAAAACCCTTTTTAATGCTCCTAAGACAACCTGAACTCAACATCCCAGTAAATACAGAACCTCAAATGCGGGTAAGGGTGGTACCTTCCCAGGGAAGCTCCACAGTTCACTTGGTGTTTTCATTACATACGCAGTCTAAGCAGTGACAAGCACTTGTTCTAAACTGGAAATTCAGTTAAAGTGACAGTGTATGGATTTACACATTGTAAAATATAATTCTTTAAGAGATTTCCTTTAAGACTGTGGTAATTCAATAAAAATGACACTGCTTTAAAAGTTTTGTTAGTCTGAATAAGAGTGCAAAACAAGGCTATATTAAAGGTGAGGAAAATAAGCAAAATTATTAAAATTGCACATGAAGAGGCAAGGATTACTCATAGTATATGTAAAATTATACTTATACTTATGTGGACTAAATCATCACTATTTGTCAGCACTGAAATGTTTTAGATTGGCTGACGCAAAGCTCCCAAACACTAATTCACAATCATATGTACAAAGGGAGAAAAATCCAGAAAATTATGTTCAAGAGAAGTTAACTTTTAAAAAAGTGTTGAGAATCAAGTTTCTAAGTACAATCTAATCTGTTGTATCTCTTAAGCAGTTTCCCCTTTAACATGTATCAAGCAAAAAAATTTCAAAGGTCAGCTCTCTGCAATGTTCCTGAGCTGATGAGGATGCTAACATTGTTCTAAGCAGCATCTGCCAGCTGGTTCTTTTATCGTTTAATTTCAGTTTCTACAGACATATACGGAAGCCTGTTCCTTCTTCTAATCATCACTCTACAACATGGATAAGAACACAGCTTAAATAGAATAACTTTGTTTTTCTGGAAATAGCAAAGGTTCAGCAGTGTCTGAATATTGATATTCTTCCTCTCAATCCAATAGACTATGCTACTCATGCTCAACTGCCATTAGGAAATATTGGGTTCTCACAGGGTGTCAGTCATAGAGGACTAGCTAATTTCATTTGACCAGGTGAAACAACACAGCACTCTAATTCACTGATGCATATGGCCTGCTAGGTTGGTTGCCAATTATACTGCAGGGAAAAGTAAAAAACTGCTTTCTATAAATGCTACCAAGATTTCTGTGGCTGGCTCCACACAGAAAATAACATGCTCCTCACTCAAAGCGACTCTCAGTGACACAGTGATCTTAAAAGCCATGTCTGCAAATGAAGACTCAAGCGAACTTGTCATTAGAATACAGTGACACCAACCCTTCACTTTGTGGCTAATAAAACAAGTCCTGTATCCAGCTTAGCAAAAAGCTTTGGTCTGATTTATTTTAAACCATGCTGGAGGGCTCACAGGAAAATTGCCATTCATCAGTGCTTCATGAGGACACTATGCTAGGGGTCCCTCATGGCAAAATTTACATGGGCCAGACACTTTTCTGACCAAATCCCTGAAGAAAACTAGCTTATTTCCTAAAGAGAGTTGGTGTACTGCGCTTTATTTTAAAATAGAACTAATATTTAAACTACAAAATCTATTTTGCCTAACATTTCTCTCCCTAAAGGTCCAATGGGACTGAGGAAAGGGGGAAGTGCAAGAAAAAGCAAGGAATTATCTGATTTCTAACTTAATGGTCTCAAGTATCAAACAATGTGTAACCAAATACAAAACACAAAGGACTTTCACCAGAAAGTCTACATACAGCCTTCATTTAAGATTTCCTGCCCCAGTACATAGTCAGGCATTTTCATTCTAAAGTGGCACACCTATCTCCTCAGAGCACAGCTCTCTTGAATAAAAAAAAAAAAAAAAAAGGCAAGGTATCCTTTTGGGGACCCAGTACATATTTTTAAACTTCTTATTAAATCAAACCTAATTTATGGGTCATGTTCAGTAAAAGCAGATAATGAGTGGCTTTGGTGGTGGCAAAGTTAATTTGCAGATCATATCTCCCCCCCCCCCCATTCTTCTCTTTCCCTTCCTTCCAGGGTTTCCGAATGACTTCGGCTCTCTCCGTTGCAACCCGATTCGGTTCCGAACAATACCGAGTCCCTCCGAGCCCCGGGCCCAGGCTGCGCCGAGCCCAGCCGAGCACCACCTAGCTGAACCCCACAGACTTTTTCGGCCTCGGCTGGGCGCTGTCCACCACTCACAACGCCTGAAACCTCACCCAGCACCGGAGTCGGGGCTTCTACCGAGTTCGCAGCCTGCCACTGCGGAATACAGACTTTCGAAGTTTTGAAACATTCCCTTTAGGGAGAAAGCGGTGGCGCGGGTTGCACTGCCCGACTGGAAAGGCTCCTGGCAAAATCAACACGAACCTTATGGCAAAGAGCAATTCCCCATGCCCCGCCTTCCCATCCTTTTGGGTTGCACAAGCTCCAGAGAAGCCCCAGGCCAAGTTACCCGTGGCTGAGAAGGGTGCGGCAAGCCGAGGGGCCTCTGTGAAGAAAGCCCCAGGGAGCTCTCGAACAAAACAAGAACACGTCAAGCAGATGGGGGAAACTGTCTCGGAGCCGCTACTCCCTACCATCATGGCGCCGCCTGGAACCCGCTTGTCATGCCTGTTACACATGCAAGATTTTTTACTTCTTGGTTCTGAAACCCCAAGCATGTTTTGTCTCCCACCCACCTTCCCACGAAAGGGGTTTTTATTTTCCATTGTTTTCCTATGGGATGCAATTACTTCAGCTATTCTGTCAAGTTGAAAAATAATCATTTTTGTTTACTGCACAGCAGCCTCTAATTAGGAGCTTGTGTGTGCGCGAAGGTGTCACAGCAAAGCGACGTGGAATCCTCGCTAAACGGTCTTAACGAACTCCTCCGTCCCGAACTGACAGGCCAACGGAAACAGCGGGCTCTGAGGCTGGGAGGGCGCGTACCCCTCCCAGGCCAGCCACCCCCTTCCCAAGCAAAGCTGCCTGTGCGCTCGCCAGGAGCTGCCGAGTGGATGGGACAAGAAGCGAGCCTGCGTGCGGGAAGGAGGGGCGAGGCTCCCTATCGAGAAAGTGTGGAAAGGAAGGAATATCCCATTTTGTTTTAATTTTCAACCATCACTCAAATCCACCCCCAGTTAATTAGAAAGGGAAACTGATATCTAAGGCAGGAGGCGGCTGGCAATTGGGGCCCGAAATCCGCATTGTGAGTAGATTACACAGATTATACGGTCTATGCAGAGTGTAAATACATGCACTGATAAAGGCCACCAAGCCAACGAAAACTGTCCGTGTCAGGGGAGCAAATTCTGGGAGCGGGGGAGCACAGGGTTCAGGGGCAGCAAGGGCCGAGCATTCAGTTTTACAGCTAGCTTCCCCTTCAATCTCAGGTTCGCATACAGCTGTGCCTAGCACAACCGCTTGGAAACCCCCTCCTTCCCCTAGCACACGCCCCCTCCCCTAAACCCTGGGGGGGGGTTTAGTAAAAACCACAGCCTCCAATTCAGCACCAAATACATGAACAGCAGACACTTGGTCCTCCACCCCAGTTTAGGGCTGGGTCCCCTCCATGTTTTAGCCAAGTTTAAAATCACTATCCTGAGAGAAGAGCAGGGGAAGCGGGATTATAGACGCGGTGGAGGGCACTGAAGGAGGAGGAGATTGAGACAGAGACAGAGAAATGGAGGCAGCGGAAACACAAGGACTACTCCACAAGCAAGAGTAATGATCATAACCATGCCAATAGTGTGATGTTCTGATCAATATGGCGGACACTGTCATTCATACAACTACAGGCGCTCCCCTTCCCTCCCCCGAAAACCACCCACCCCAAGAGTTGGGGTGGAGGACCCAGAACCAACGTAGGGAGTGGGGGAGGGGACTCAAACCCAGGTGTGTGTGTGTGTGTGTGTGTGTGTGTGTGTGTGTACGAATTAAAAACGAGGCCTGGAGAGCAATGTAGAGTGAGCAAGGTAATACAAACGATCTTAAAAAATATTCTCAATAAAAGTACAAATCCCAGGGCTACAGGGACTTACTTCATCTGCTTCACAATGGTGCTTTTTCCTGATTCTCCAGCCCCTGTTGGGACACAGACGGGGAAAAAACTGGTGAGTGTCAGTTTAGGGGAACGGGGAGGGGGTTTAAGGCATGCAAAGGGGTGAGCAATCCTAGGCACATGGTAGTGCCAACTCAGGGACTAGGTCGCCCGGGGCGCAAGTGGGGTGGGGGAGTTGGTGGCAGGGGCTGCGCTGTGGCCGGGGTCGGGGAATGGGGGAGGCAGCAGCGTTCCTTACCCAGCAGGAGTAATTTCACATCTTTGGCGGCGCTGATGCCATCCTCTTTGAGGTTTTTCTCAATCGCCTTGCTCCGCTCGAGGGCGGCTCTCTCCTCTGCGCTCAGAGTACATCCCATGGTGGTGGCCCCTTCCCTGCCACAGCCCGCAGGACTTGGCTGGCTCGGCTCCCCGGCTCGGCGCGCCCCCCACCCCCCCAGAGAGCAGAGCCTGGGCTCAGAGGGGGAAAAATCACGATATTTTCTCCTTGGATGAGAACAAAAATGCCAAAAAACCAGGGACCCCCAAACAGACAGCCGCTATGAAAATCCCAGCAGCGGATACTCGCGGCAGCCGGTAGGGGTCTGGGGGTGCGGAGGCGAAGGTGGCCCGGGTCTGGGTCTCCCAAGCTGAAGGAAGAGGCGCCCAAGGGCCGAGGAGGCGCGGGTTGCAGGCACTGAGGCTGGTGCACGACCCAAAATAAATAAAATAAGAGTCTAGGCTGGATCCGCAGCCGGAGCCGGCGGAGGGTGGGGTGGGGGCAGGGTGGGTCCTTCTGCCGCGGCTGCCCGAGGAGGCGGAGGAGGAGGCGGAGGCGGAGGCGGCGGCGCGGGGTGTGGAGGGCGTGAGTTAGGGGGTGCTGCTATTGCAAGTGCATCGCCGGGGCTCCGCCGTCGGTGCGTCCAAGGCGCCTTCAACGACCCCCGCGCGCTGGGCAGGGCTGGGTAGGGGGCCGGACCGGGGGGGGGCAGGGCTCTAGCAGGAGGCGGCGTCGCCGTCTCCCACCGCTTGCATCGCTCGGCTGAGCCTATCCGAGATTGGGGAGCGTGAGGGAGCGGCGGCCGCGGGAGCTCTAGGAGAGAGAGCGAGGGAGGGAGGGGGAGAAATGAAGAGAGAGCGAACCAGCGAAAGAAGGCGCGCGCACGCCGGGCCGGGACTCGGGAGGGGGCGAGCGCAGCGCGCGAGGGCGCCAGCGGCTCAGTGCACCCGGCTCGGCAGGCCGCCCGCTGACGTCAGCAGGGCCGCGCGTCGGGCCCCCGGTACAGGCCGGGCGGAGACGTGGGCGGTGCGCGCGCCGGGGTCGCGTCAGCGGCCAGTGGCGCGCACGCGCTCGCGCGGCGTAGCCTCTCCCCACCTTGCTCCCTCCTAGCCTGCGTTAGGCGCGGGCGGGGCGCGGGAGGACGAGGCCTGGGGTCAGGGGCGGAGCCTCGTGCCTGGAGGGTGGGGCTTGGGGCGTGGTCTGAACGCCAGCGCCCCGGCCCCGCCCCTTTCCATCCTGCCGGCAGGGCCTCCTCCTCAATGGGAGCGAGACCTGCGCAGCCCCTGTGGCGGTCAGGTGGGCGCCCTTAGTCTCGCCTGGCGCAGCCTCTGCGGCTTTCCAAGCTCCGAGGCTCACCACCTAAGCCGAAGTCAGGTTACCTTAACGAGCCTGAGGAGATGGTGGGTCAGAATCAGCCCGCTGGCCCAGTACTTCGCCTCGAGGCGGGGGAGCTCGAGCCTGCATTTATTGAGCACCTACTATGTGATAGAAGAGGCCATGAGGAGAGGAACGTGTAACAGGCTGAGGCAAAAGTATGGCCTGTTCTCCCGGAGCTTCTGCTTCCCTTGGCCTTCGTCCACCATACTCTGAGATATGGAACCCTGCTATCGCCGGAGGTGGATCCCGCGCAGGAGGCCTTGGGGCCCACTGCCCAGGGGCCCCGGGTTCAAGGGCACTTCTAACAAATACTTTCGCTCTATGCACCCTTTAAATGCTTCTGCAATTGTGAGACCGCCTAGTTTGCCCAATTCTCTACCTCTGTTCCCTCTGAAACAAAGGAGCAAGATGAATTTTGCATAGATTTTTGGTAAGGGTTTTTCTTCCTCTCCTCATCAGAAAGTAAGGGAGTTTCACTCTCATCTGTTCTCAAGCGGAGACGCAGAAACTCGGGTCAGTTACTCATTGTGCAGTTCATCAAGCACTGGGGAAACCAGCAGACATTTGCCAAGACTGGGCATGTTGTGGGTGGTCTGTGAGACGTTGAAGAAACTAATTCTTATTGCACAAAATAGTTCTACAATCAGTTCCACCAGACAGCTCCAGGGGCCCTCCTAGAGAAAGGGGCCAATGGGCAAGGCTATAAGGGAATAGGACAGGCAAGGGGCCAGAGAAAAACATTTTTTTTTCTAACAGTTGGGCATTTCTGTGGCTTTGAAAGCAAACTTGTTTGTTTCGACAGCGAAAAAACACTCCTGTTTTGGAAATGTTACCCAGCATAAAAATATATTTGCAGTGGGGGATAAAGAAGGCAATTAAGGCCCACCCAGAAGAATACAATTTTTTTCCTTTGACATTTTTAAATTTGGTATTTCCTAGCATGGGTCTGCCTTATTCTACAAATAACTGTCAAAAATTTTGCATGTGATGAATTTAAATATTTAAGTTTGAATCGTAGTGTACGTATTCTAGGAAACAGATCAAGTTTTATACAGTAAATAACTGTTTGCCTACCTCCCCCATCCCTGCTTCCCCTTTCTTGTTTTGTGTTTGGGGGAAAGGGGTTAGGGCAATAATGGCGATCCTATGGCAGGCCTAGGTGTAGGGCATGCAAAGCATTTTTTTGCTGGCACGTAAGCCAAGTGTAGGAGGTTTTTTTTTTTTTTTTTTTTTAATTTTAGCATTTTTTTTTTTTTTTTTTTTCTAAAGTAAAACCTCAGTATTCAGGTTTAAAATGCAGTGTTGGCACTCTGATAAATAAGTGAGTTTAGTATTACAGTTTGGGCACTGTCTCTGAAAGGTTCACCATCACTCGGTTAGGGAATGAATCTGGTTTGGCTTAAAATTAGAATTATCAGTAAGAGTCAGTCCCTCAGATCAAAAATGGAGTTTAGGTAACCAACAGTCTACAGAATTTTGTTATTTCCTCTAGGGGCTGCTGGGGCAGCTATACAGATCAACCAGACGCAGGGAACACTTCGGCAACTTCACCCAGCTTCTATTTCTACACGGCTGCATTTGAAAGATGGAGGAGATAAGGCGGGATATAACTGTTTCGCTGTAGATGGTAGGTCACCTCTTACATTTGAGTGTTCCTTCATTTAAGATTTTAGGGTCTGGGGGGCATTCTGGGTTTGTGTGACTGAGTAAAACTATCCTTTTCTTTATTTTTATTTTCTTTTTTAAAATTTATGTATTTGGTACAGGGTCTCATTATGCAGCTTGGACTTGCAGTGATCCTCTTGTTTTCAGCCTCCCTAGCACTGGGATTACAGGTGTGTGCCACCATGCCCAGACTTGCCCTGGGGTGGGGCTGGCATGGCATAGTGGGCTGGCATGGCATTTGACTTTAGATACATTTCTTCTTTCTTTGGTATCAGATCTAACATGGTGGAGGCAGACTCAAGCCCATTTTGTGTTTTTCTTTACTCAGTACTTCCTAAACTCCTACTACCATTTATGTGAGGTCATGTGCTAGGCGCCGTGGATGTTGTATTTCAGGTTTGCCTATCCCGTTTTCATTTTCTGGGTCATTCTGCATTTTTATGGCTAGGTTTCATAAAAGACTAATAATAATCCGCTTCATCTGTATGGTGCTTTACAGCTTACAGAGCACTTTTACAAAAATTATCTCATGTGATCCTCCCACATAAACCTCAGTTAGGCACTGTGGTGTGGGAAGCGTCATGGTTGAGTGGAAAGAGCCTAGACCATGAATACAGATTGATAAGAGAAAAATTCTGAGATGTCTCACATTTACTCACGAAGGATCAAGGGACTGAAAGGAAGAGAGATGGGGAGAGATTAATCAACAACAAATTACAAGCCAAAGAGGACAAAAGACTTTTTATGTTCTTGAATATGTGTTGTGACTCCCTAGATCAGTGATAGGGAACCTTTTAAAGCTTTCAGTGATAGCAGCCAGCTGTGGCACATTTGCCATAGGTTTGCCACCACTACCCTAGATGCTGTTGCATCCTGCTTCAGCTCTAGCCAAGCCCAGGGTAATCTCCACTTTTCCTTATACATTGTCTTCCTGTCCTAAAGCTTGTTTGGGCTAATCTCACTCCTCAATAGCTAGTGTGGTTCAGAATAATTTGTGCTTTCCTTCCCCATGGTTGTATTATAAATTTCATAGATCTAGCAGATGTTTTCCAACTGTTACCTAACCTCTGTGCTGATAGTTGCAAAACCTTGTCCCAGGCCTGGTCATTTCTCTTCCTGACTAGCATCTGTATTAGCTCAAAGAATCCTTTAGCTTCAGTGATCTCTTGGCCTCTGGAGTTTGGGGTTAACAAGATTGATCTGGGCACCTATTTTATAGCTGACGAGGCTGAGCCTTAGCTCAGGGACTTGAATAACTTGTTCAAAGTCACCAAGTCATTAAGTCTTTACTATGCCAGAGCACCTTTTACAAGTTTATGGACTGAGAAATAGCATGCTTTTTTATAATATATGACTCAGAAAGCATGCAAACCCAGAACATAGGCATATTCTGGTTTCCCTAAAGGAAGTGAGGATAAGAGTATTTCAGTTCTCTAGGAATTTTATTAATTAGGCAATGCTACACATGTTCAGTTTGTCCATAATTAATTAATTAATTAATTCTTTCATTAGTAAATGTTTGCAGTGGGGATCATGAAATTACAATCCTAACATCAGGAGTAGGGATGCTTAAACTAAGGACAGATTCTATTTAATTGTATCTTGTGTGAATCTCAGAATTATATTTTTCTGATTATTGCTGTTGGTCAGAAAGTAACTCTCACCCTACCCCTAGTCATCTGTCATCCCTATTACACACACACACACACACACACACACACACACACACACACAGTTTTCAGCATAATTAATATTTTGTAGGAGTTTCTTTGGTTCTGGGAATTGAACTCAAGACCTTGTGCTTGCTAAGTAGGTGTGGCTGAACTATATCCCTAGCCCCCATATTTAATATTCTAAAATTAGGTAACTTCAGTGTTTTATGTATTCTTTCAAAGGAATAGAAGAAAAGCCCACATAGAATCACTTTTTCCTTTTATATCTTGTGGCACCGAGTTCTGAAGGATACTAACCAAGGTTGTAAACAAAGTTCCTCAACTTTGATTTACCCTGTCTAGCTTAAGTAAACTGAATTTGCCTATTTATTTCATTTTACATGACTACTTTAATTAAATATGCATTATTATGTTTAATATATTGATTTAGACTCAAAAGAAGGCTTAGGTAAGAGCTTGGAGTTTTAAAATCCTGGCATCCAAATGTTATCTCAAAATTATTCATATTAGAATCAGCTAAGGTGGTTGTTAAAAATGTAGTTATCTACTTTATTTCTATGCAGACTTTTCTGCCATTTGCATTGATAGGCACTTCCCAGGTGATTTTTTTCTGAATGCAAATTATTGACATTATGTAGATTTTCTTTCTTTCTTATGTATTTGGTACTGGGTCTCACTATGCACCTGGGACTTATAGTGATCCTCCTATTTTCAGCCTCCCCAGCAGTGGAATTACAGTTTTGCGCCACCATGCCTGGTCTCAGTGGCTGGCTCAGTGTGCCCGGGGGCAGGGTTGGCATGGCATGTGGTGTCATGGACCCTGGTCCCTGTGTTTGCCTAAGCAGGCGCTTAGTCTGCTGAGCTATCTTGCAGGCCCCTTATGTAGAATTTCTATGTGCCAATTAATTTGCTTAGACCTTTCATTCTTAATATCTAGCTCAACTCAGCCTTTCTTTTTGTTAACTGGTATCTTAATTGTTTTTCTCATTGCTGAGACAAAATACCCAATACCTAAAGTTAAAGGAAAATACATTTACTTAGCTCACAGTTTGTAGAGGTTTCAGTTCAGAGTTGACTGGCCCCATGGCAGGGTGACATGGCAGAGGGGCACTGTAGAGGAGAAACAGTTCATGAAAGGTAGAAGGCAGCAAACTATAAGCTAAGATTAACCAGTGACAAGTCTCTTTTTGTTCTTCATATCTTATCCAGGCTTCCCACCCCCAGGGAGAGTAGCACTTACACCATTGATTCTCACATTGTATCATTGATCCTAACATCACACACCTTAGATCTAGCCACCTCTGAAGAGCCCCACCTGTGGCTGCATGAAGCTGTGGGGGGGAGTCTGTCTGTAACAACTAGTTGTTTTTTTTTTTTTTTTTTTTTTGTATTTCTGTCACTAGAAAATAATTATGGAAATTACCATTTCTTCTCTCATTGGAAGAAAATGGGTTCTCATCTGTGGTTCGTGAACTAAATGTGAAATGAATTAGGTATTTGAGAGAGAATGGTAGGTTACTAGAGATTTTGGGTTTCTGCACTAAGTGTTTCTATTATAAATCAGTAGCTCACAATTATAGTCACATAGTTAGTGAATATAATTTACAAGAATATCTGGACCAAATTACAATAAAAATTACTTCTTTTCGGATAAATATCTGGCATTAGTAAGGGAAGATACTGGTCAATTTTTGTCTTGCCTTGTCTTCTCTTTCCTTATTTTCTTTCCTTTCCTTATCTCCTTCCCTTTCCTTTCTTTTCTTTTTCATGTCCCTAAAAGATAAGCCCCCCAGTTGACATTTTTCTTCTTAGACCCACCAGAGCAGTAGTTCTCAAATGTTATTGTTTAAGAATAACCCGGAGATGCTTTTCTATGGTAAATGCACATTTCTGAATCCCATCCCTAAAGTTTCTGGATCAGTCTGAGGTAGAGTTTGGGAATCTTCATGTTTATAGTCATACATTTCCCTCAAGTACTGCTGAAGAAATTGAGTTGGCAACTTGTTACCACACTAGAAACTCATTTTAGGTAAGGGAATTCATTTTATAAGTATCCCAAAAGGTAAAACATGCCCACTGTCCACAGGTCATCAGTTTTAATATTTGTTAACCAAAATCATCTGTATATAAGCAAGGGTTAAATCAGATAATGCTTTTTGCATCTATGTTCATGAGGGAGATTGGCCTGTAGTTCTGTTTTTCAGTTATGTCTTTCCCTGGTTTTGGTATCAGTATAATACTTGCTTCCAGGAATGATTTTGGGAGGATTGCTTCCTTTTCAATTTCATTGAAGAGTTTGAGGAGTATAGGGACTACATCTTCTGTAAATTTCTTGTAGAATTCAGTTGTGAATCTATCAGGACCTGGGCTTTTCTTTGTTGGTAGATTTTTTATTACGTCTCGTATTTCACTAGCTGTTATTGGGTTATTGAGAGTTGTTATATCTTCTTGATTCAGTTTTGGTAATTTGTATCTTTCTAGGAATCTGTCCATTTCATCTGTGTGTTCTATTCTGTGAGAGTAAAGATTCTCAAAGTAGCTATTGATAATCTTCTGAATTTCCACTGGATCTGTGATAATTACACCCTTTTCATTCCTTATTGCTTGTGTTTGAATTTCTTCTTTCACCTTTTTGATGAGGTTAGCTTAGGGCTTATTGATTTTATTTAATCTTTCAAAGAACCAGCTTTTTGATTTGTTAATTCTTTGAACTGTTTTCTTCATCTCAAGTGAATTAATTTCTGCTCTAATCTTTATAATTTCTTCCCGTCCTTGGGCTCTGGGTTTGGTTTGCTTTTCCTTTTCTAGATGTTGGAGGTGCAGCATTGGGGTGTTTATTTTTTCCTGTTTTGTTTTCCTACTGTGTGAGTTCACAGCTGTAAATTTCCCTCTGAGAACTGCTTTCATCGCATCCCATTAATTCTGATAAGATGTGGATGAATTTTCATTGAATTGTAGATATTGTTGAATTTCTTGTTTAATTTCATCTGTGACCTATTGATTCCTGAGTAGGGTGTTGTTTAATTTCCATGTATTTAGGGGTTTTTTCTGGTTTCTTTTGTCATTTATTTCCATTTTCATTGCACTGTGGTCAGATAATATGCATGGGATAATTTCTGTTTTCTTGAGTATACTTAAGCAAGAGCTATGGATTAATATGTGGTCTATTTTAGAAAATGACCCATGTGCAGCTGAAAAAAATGTGTATTCAGCTGTGTTTGGATGGAACACTTTGTATATGTCCCAGTAAGTCCATTTGTTCCAAGCTCTGCTTCAGTTCTGCTACTTCTTTGCTAATCTTTTGTCTGCTTAACCTGTCTTTTTGGGATAAGGGGGTGTTAAGGTCTCCTATTAAGATTGTGGTGTTGGCTATTATGTTTTTCATGCCCATTAAGATTTATCTTATATAATGGGGTGCTCCCATGTTTGGTGCTACATATTTATGAGTGTTACCTCTTCCTCTTGAATTTTTCTCCTAACCAATATATAGTGGACTTCTTTACTTCATTTGATCATTCTTGGTTTGAAGTTGAAACTGTCTGAGAACAGGATTGCTGCCCCTGCTTTTTTCTGAGGTGCTGGGGGCGTGTAGTATTGTTTTCCATCCTTTGACTTTCAGCCTATGAATGTCTTTATGAGTTAAGTGTGTGTCTTGCATACAGCATATTATTGGGTTTTGTTTCCTAATCCCCTATGCCAGTCTATTTCTTTTAATTGGTGAATTGAGTCCGTTTACATTGATGGTTATAATTGAGATGTATTGACTTATGATTGACATGTTATTTACCTGTTGTCTTTTATTCCTTTTTCTCCTGTGTTTAATTGCTTGCTCTATTTAGTTGGTTGCTTCTGATCTCCTTCGTGGAGTTCTGATCATTTTGGTCCCTCTCTAGAACATCTTTCAGTAGCCTGTGTAGGGTTGGCTTTGTCATCATGAAATTCTTTAGTTG
>NW_004524587.1:27613410-27637058 GCF_000260255.1 Octodon degus
TCTATTTCTTTCCTGTATTGCTCATTCAAGGAATCAGTCATTTTTCTAATCTCCTCTATTTTTTTAATCAATGTCTTCTTTAAAAGCAGTTATCAATTCTTTTACTACAGAGATTTTTTTGGATCAGGTTTCCTGCATATGTTTCTGTAGTTGATTCTTTACTTCAGATGCTATTAATTCAGAGATTTCTTTTTTTATTTAAGAGGTTATTTCTGATCTGAGTTCCTCTATACCTTTCTGCAGTTGTTTCTTTATTTCAGGCACCATTGATCCAGAGATTTCAGGTGTGTGATTCCCAATTTCTTCTTTGCTAGTGTACTCTGGACTTGTTCTTGGTGGGCTTGGTATCTGAGATTGCATTTTACTCCTTCTCTTTGTCAATTTGTATAGCACTGTCCTCTGACCTTTGTTGTAGAGCTTTGGTGGAGTTATAACCTTAGCACCTACTGATATTCGGGTGCAGATCTACAAAGTTTGAATTTATCCATTTGTGCTTGGCTTGGATCTGGCTGCTATGCTCAGCTCTTTACTGCTGCAGCTCTTGGGAATGAACCTGTTGTGCCCCTCTGGCAAGATGTTCTGCTCCTGGACTAGCTGGGTTGTTCCATACCTTACTCTCTCTGCAGGGACTGCAGCTGTAGAGTTTAACCCCAGGCCTGTATGCCAAGCCTCAGCTGGGTCGGAGGGGGACAATGGGGCACAGTAGAGAGTGGAAGCTCTCCCACATACAGTGCCTGGGCTTGGGCTGGATATGGGGGTTCCCGAGAGTGGGGCAGAATTCTCACTTACTCGGCGGGCTTGGGGGGGTGCTCTGGAGTGTTGGAGGGGTCCCAAGGGTGCAGCAGAGGGTCTCACTCATGCAGTATGCCTGGGTTTGATCTAGAGAGGTCCCGCTGGCACAGAGTAGCCCTAAATCAGATAATGTATAAAAGCTCGTCTTACTTTTGAGATTTTGTGAGTTCCCTAATACAAATTTTGTTACTTATTATACAAGAAAATGTTTAAGATTGTGTGAGTTCAAAAGAGGTGATGATTTGTTTTCAAGTAAAGGTGTGAAAAATGGAATCCTGATTTTAAAAAAAACACATGGGGAATTATTGATCTATAGGAATTTGTGAGTAGAGTACATGCCAATATTCCATTAGGAAATTCTTGGTTAAACTTCATGTCTCATTTGTTATTTTTTAGAAATCATGAAAATAATTTTATTATTTATAATTGTTAGGGAAAAGAAATGTCATGGGAAGAAATGAATTTTGTGTCCTTTTAAATGAAGGAGTAGATTAAAGCTTATAGATAATTGATTTGAGCTCTTCAGTTACTAAAGCCCATTATACAGTTACTTTTGACATTATCTGTTGAGTGTACTCTGATGGTTCAGGAACCCAAAGAGGATGTGCTTTGCAGTTTTTGTCAATTTATAATAGCAAGGGAATCCCACAGGGATGCATTTGGTTTGAATAGAGTGGACAGATGGAGGAGGCTAGGACTTATGCTTTTGCTTTGATAATAAGTTTGCCCAAGAGCTGAGCTTCAAGTTGGAAATTTGGCCTTATACAAAGACATTACCTAACAGCTGTGGCTTTGGGCTTGAATTTTCTTGGGAAATTGTTCAGCAGAAGCTGATATTCTTATTGATTATGATGGGAATACTTACAAAGACTCTTCAGTCTACCTGGGCTGAAGTACACCGAGAGGATTAACAGTGCGTATTTATAAAGTATTACTTAATAATTTCGTTCTGAAAAATTTCCTGACATAAGGATTTCTTGCATTATTTACCATATTTTCTATTTTGATACAGCCTTTTCACACATGTACCTCAAATACATTTTAGACATTATCTCATTAGTCTTCTGTAAGCCCAAGGTCCAACATCTTATTACCACATTGCTCTTTACAGAGAACTCTTTGTTCCTGTGAGGTATATTTGTGAAAGCAAAAAGCAGGTGCATTTTATCTGAATTCAGTTAAAACCATTTTAGCTGTAATAAATATGACTGGGAGAGGGGCAGATTATCAATTATCTGAAACTTAGAAGTAGGTTGAGGGTATTTGGCTAAACTAGACTGATTTAATTTTATGAGACGTCTGTATCCTCCAAAATACACGTGGTTTGGGATGTTCCCAAAGTCTGCCAAGTATCCAGAACAGGGTGTTCCAGTGTGGTAACATGGTTCTTCTGCTGACTGACATTTAGGCATTTTATCTATTCCCCAAAGACCTACAAAACTCTGACATCTATGGAAGAGAAAAACATTTTGATGGAATTCTTGTGTGTTTGTTGGTAAACATGTATTAAATTGGAAAAGGACAATTCAGAGAGAGATACATTTTTAATCGGACACCTATCCTATAAGATTTTAGCTGCAGTCATTTATAGCTTAAAGTAAAAAGAAAAGGACTGCACTGTTTTCCTCCTAAGCTGTCCCTGAAGTCCACTGACTTCCCCAGGCCACAAAAGACTTTAGAGAAAGAGATAGCAAGGACTCGAGTTAGTTGTACTCAACATAAATATAAAGCAGTACTATTCCTTATGACCAAAGAGAGGACACATACACATCTCACTAAAAACACTGAATGAAATGACTTACAGAGAACTCAAATTAATGACTTTGATGCCAAAGGTAGTCTTAGAAATATCAAGAGTAGGACTGAAAGCTGGAATGAATGAGATGGTGAAAGAAAGGGTGGTTTTGGGGACTGATAAGTTTGATCATCATTTCTTTAATTTTATCACCTCTGCTTCTGTTCTGGGGAAGGAAAGGTGCCAGCCATTTTTTTTTCTTTCTCTTTTTCTTCCTCCAGCCTTTGCTATTCTCATACACTTGACTTTATCCTTCCATAAATATTTCCCTGTCAAGAACATAGTAATAAGAATTATATTTTCCGAGGGCTGGGGAGATAGCTCGGTGATCTAAGTGGTTGCCTGGCAAGCTCAAGGACCTGGTTTCAATCCCTGGTACCACATGCTGTACCGGCCCTGTACTGAGTGACACCTGTAATTCTAGTGCTGGGGAGGCTGAGATAGGAGGACCACTATGAGTCTGAGCTGCATAGTAAAAATAAAAGATTTAAAATATTTTTAAAAATATTTTCTATAATTATCTTCATTTATTAGTATATAAATTTATTTAGTATTATGTGCTTACCATGTACCAGATATGGTGTTAGCTGCTGAGGACGCATTGCTGAATACAACACAAGTGGTTCCATGCCATCCTGATACCTATAGTCTCTGACCTTTGAACTATAACAATTTCTCATATGTTATTTGATTTGGTCTTTATACTAGCTCTTTGAAATAGCCAGACATTCTATTTCTATTCATGCATCATGAAATTAAATTTAGAGAAGTTCAAATGATTTGTCCAAGATTACCCAGTTCATAAGATGTTTAATTAGGGTGGATACCTTTATTCAAAAGAAGTGGCCTGTTTTGTACATCATGCTACGTCCCTGGGATCCTACATTCAAAGATTCCATCTAAAATACTCTTTCATTTTTATTTATTTGTTTTATTGTGAAACAAATAGCAGCGAGATAGTTTCAAAACCGATTAATAGGAGTTTCAATAATTAATACATTGCATATTATTGTCTTCGTGGTGGTTATTCATAGTACAAGATGCAGACATGATATCCTGTCCAAACCCTATTAGTACAAATATTTCTTCTCATTCAATTAAGAGAAAGTAGCTGTATATCTATCCTAACTATTTTGTATACATAGGCACACAATGGTCCTTCATAAGTTTGCAGACCAAAAATTAGAGAAAAAGAAGGGCTATGAGGACAGCCAACATTTTGGCCCTAGCCATTCAAGGTCAGTGAGGACTCAGGACATAAGAGAACCTGTACTGTAACATCCTGTAACTCAGTGATGTACCAAATTTTCTGATTCAGGAGATTATGGGTTCACAGAGGAAAGTGACCAAAGATGTAGAGTGTGCCTAAGGAGAGTCACATGGAGAGAAAACATTCTCTCAGGCTTTCACAGAGAGCAAACTGGTCAAACAAAGGCCATGACTCATACACATGGCTGACACTGACAAAGGATCTACAAACTGCAGCACAGAGTTTCAGGGTAAATCCTAAGGGGATTTGACTGACCTTGGTAGATACAAAAGTTACATTTCTTGTTATATATCTCTTGCTTTATCTTGGTCTTAACCATCAAGCAGGAAAGTATAATAATGAGGTATGAAAAGTAAAGCCATATTAATATGCTGAGCTGCAAAGGGCTTAAGTCAGCTTCTGACATTGCCAGTCCTATGGATAACCCATTACTATTATGAACTACTGGACTATATTGGATTGTTTTGCTGAATTCATGCACCTACAATATTTAAATGACAATGGAATACCCATCTCTGACAAAACTAAATAAAATACTCTTTTAAATAGCACTAAGACCAGTGGTGTAATTCATATGTTAGTGAGTTTTTTCATCAATCTTCCATTTACCAGACATTATTGAGCATCCTAAATTTTTATGCAAGAAATTCATAATCCTAAGGCATCCATTCCGATGTTATTCCTAGCTCTTAAACTAGACTGTCTTTGTAGTAGGTATTTATCAGAATATCTTCCCTACTTTACAGGACTCCCTCCTTCATAAAAGTGGCAGCCAGAAATTGGGAGCAGATGATATTCAACAGTTAAAGGAAGCTTCAGTCCCAATAGATTTGGACAAATAAAAATATGAAAGTGATTTTCAAAACAAAAAGTAGCAGAGTGAAAAGAATAGTGGGACAGAATGAAGAGGCCAGACTTTTAGTGTTTGTTCAATCATCTTTGGGAAAGTTAACTAATTCACGTTCAAGACTACAGTTTCCTCAATCAGAGAATTGGATTTTAGACACCTTCTTTATTCTCTCTCTATAATTCTCATTCCGAGCAGAGTGGAGAGAGACTTTGGAGAGTAACAAAGACTATAGAAGGCAGAGTTATAGTGGGTAGAAGCCCCTCCAGAGAACAAAGAGAGGAAGCATTAAAATCTATTATTTAATCTTTGAATCTGAAGATATCTATTTTTCTTGTGAAAATGGTTCCCTTTCTTTCCTCCCATTAAGTCAAGAAAGAATCTCTTATACATTTGCTTGAGAAAAATAACACCTTTGTAAACATAGCAAGCCACTCCACTTTCCAACTTAGAAGTGTCACTACTCCTAGAAATCCTGGAATTTTTTAATCCATCATAGAAGGTTTTGTTCAGGTTGCCTTATGCTGCTTTAGGCACAGCAGGCAGATAATGGCTTGTAATCACCAATCAATTGATTTTTACATTTCTTTGTGGGTAAATGGCATGAATGGGAAATACCTCAGGGGACTGAGGAAGAATTGCCAAAGAAATCACATAGATCCAGGAGGAGGACAGCCTGTGGCAACTAACTAGACAGGTGAGCTTGCTCAGGGTTCACCTTTGCTAAGAAGCTTCGGCTATTTGGTCATGCTTTTCTTGTGATTTTTCTCTGGCATTTACTCTAATGGTTCCCCTGATCCCTCACTTTTAGTGATTACCAGTTGTTCTCTACTTACTTGTTGAAAGGTTGTCTTAAGGGATCAGATGAACTTCCCACAATTCTTCCACAGCCTTAGTGACACCAATAATCTCAGCATGAAACAATCAAGGATGTATGGGTTTATCCAGTAATATGTCAGATATTAAGATTTTTAGAAATCCTAGAAAATTTGTTTTGGATATAGCTTATGTTAGAGATAATGCTGGAACTCCACACTGACATGGTAGCACATATCTATAATGCCAGCACTTTGAAAGCTGAAGCAAGAGGATGGCAAGTTGTCCTGCTTAGACAACTTAGCAAATTGGTGAGAACCTTAGTCAAGATAAAAAATTAAAAATAACAAGGGCTGGCAATTTAGCTCAGTGTGAATTGAAGACCCTGGGTTCAATTCTCAGTACTGCAGAAGCAGAAACAAACAAACAAATCACTTCCAAACCCCCAAATTTCCAGGACTCTAATAAAAAGCCTAGTATAATAATAATTGATGGTTTTCTTCAGGTGCATGGCGCAGCAGGAAAACAGGCAGAAGAAAAAAGAAAAAGGGGCTTTATTTTCTTTGAGGACACAGAGAGAATGTGTCCTCTGTGGAAGGATGAGGAATTCTCTCCATTGGAACAAAGGGACGCTGAGTCTTCTGTGGTTTTCTGCCAGGAGGGGATGTTTAGATATACCTGAGGGAGCTGACTGGGGTCTTCCCTAAGGTGGCGGGAAGGGTGGAAGTAAATCATGTCCTGGGCTAAGTTGGAGAAGAAGGGGGAGGTGGTCTTGGGAAGATGGGCTTTTGTTTTAAAGTAATTGGCCATATTAGATGACCACTATAATGATTTTAGCAATTTATACTAGAGCTTGATGCTATCAATAATGATGATGATGATGATGATAATAATCATATTTGCTTTATATTAAAAAACTGGCTCATAAATGTTCATTTATGTTTTAAATTAAAATAAAATGCTTAAAGCATACGTATAAAAATTCAATTTTTTCTTCACTACAAAAGTACTGTCTATTTTAAGAAAAGAAAAATCATACAGAAAACACCTGAGTTCTCTATCCTAGTGTGACTAAGCTATGACATTTCAGCATTTCTTCAGGGTGAAGATAATTTGCTATTGACTCCAGAATCTAGCTGCCCTCTTCCCTCCCCTGAGAGTTACTCTATTTAGGAATCAGCTTCTTTCATACTTAGCTGTCATCATTGTAACTACTGAGAAAAGACCTATCACAAGGGCATTTGGAAGCTTACATGTGAAAGAGAATTCAGGTAGGAGGTGGGTAGTTGAGTCAGATAGGGCTTTTCTAGTCTTTTCAATTGGCCACTTTGTTTCCTAGGGCATGCTAGCCCTTTTCAGATTCTGGACTAACCCAGATCAGGATGAGCAAGGAATATTCATCCAAATAGTTGCTTGGTAGTTGAGTATCATTTCTGTCTCTATGCTGATTCCTCTTTGGGCTTACCTTACCTGGGGGAGAAAGCTCCTGAGTCTGGTTCTAGTAATTCGTTTCCTTTAAGATCTCTGTATTTTTCTCTATTTCTGGATACTAATTCTACCTTGATTTCTTAAATGTAGTAGAGGTGAAAAGCCAGTTCCTAAATCAGAGTCTGCATGATTAGATCTGTACTGATTCTTATTGTAGGATATTACATGTATGATATTTGTTGGTTTGGTACTTTGCCTGTTGTCATTGCTTGACCCCTAAAACATTTATCCAACGTTGAGTTTCTATCTGTTGATATTGTGGGACCTTCCACCCACTCTTCTAATGACCAGTATGAACCTCTTGCTTGCTGCCAGACTGCTTGGCACCATACCTTGCCCATATATTTAAATTTCTTTTTCTTGTACATAAGTAATGAAACTGGTACCCTCCCTATTCTGAGCAGAACTGCTTATATCATGCTCAAACATTAGTGTGTGTAAAAGTTACCAAGAGTGTTTATTAAAAGTTCAGGCTTTTATGCTCCACCATTACAGACTATTATTTAAAAACTCTGAAATTAGGCTTATGAATGTGCATTTGAAAAACAAAATAACCCCATGCGCTTAAACCATACATAATTGTGATGTACTTTGGGAAAGCTATATCTCAAGAAATCTGATATAATCTCTGGGACTTGATTTTTTTTTCAGAGGCTCCATCCCAACCCTAACCAAATTTGACAGACAATGAAGAAAATCCCTTTTCCATGAGGAATTTCTAGATATTATAATCTTTACAGTTTAGAATATTATTTTCACTTCTATTTTCCTACTTATTGGATTAGAAACTTTACAGGGATTCTAACATTGAGTTAGCTGAACTCTGTCTAGTAAGTCATTTAGGTATAATACAATTAAGAATCCTGATCTTTCTCCCTGTCTTCTCTCTATGAAGATAACAGTATATTAGAAATTTACAAGCCAGTGGTAGAAAGTATCTTCTTCCCTGTGGGTCTGGAATAAGCTTAAATATTTCCCTCATCTGTAGTCCTGTGTGCCCTTAATGGAATAATAAAGACTCATACACAGGTTAATATAAAGAAAATAGAAGTGGATACAGGAACTCTGGAGACAAGAGGAGTCCAAGGACAGGAGAAGTGCTCTCTATGACCATGGCAGATTATGGGAATGTTACCCTGACCCAGGTGCAGCAGTTCTCAGAATCAGCTCAAATATTTTTGTAAAGAGTATTTCAGAGGCATGTGTCTCATTACATCTCATTACAATGAGTATGCCACATGGTGCTCTTGTTGACTTAGAAAAATTCTGAGCCATTTGGAGCCCCTGGGAACTATTAAGAAACCCAGGGAAAGTTTTCTGTTTCTTTTAAAAGTGGAATAACAGTTACTGCCTATTTATCCTCCACATGAAACAACCAGAAAGCAACAGACAAAATACATGAAATAATGATTTGCAGGATCCTAGACATCAGGCAATGGGTGACAGTGGTTCTTGAGGGATAGGAGACAAAATGAGATGATCCTATGATTGCCACAGTTTACTGTAGTGACACAGTTTTTTAAAAAAAAATTTATTTATTTATTTATTTGGTACAGGGTCTTGCTACACAGCTCAGACGCATAGTGATCCTCCTGTTTCAGCCTCCCTAGTGCTGGGATTACAGGTATGCACCACCATGCCGTGTTTTGGTGGCCTGCTTGGCATGCTCAGGGTTCTTGGCCAGCATGGCATGTGGTACCAGGGTTAAAACCCGGGTCCTCGTGCTTTCCAGGCAGGCACTTAGACCGCCAAACTATCTCCCTAACCCTGAAGCAGTTTTTATATTATAGTTCAGAGAGAGAAAACCTAGGAGTTCTGAAGACTTCCTAGGTAAAGGAGATGGAACTGAAACTCTAGGGAGACTAAGAAAGCTGGAGCTCTCAGGATAAAGTACTGAAGAGGAAAGAACTACCCAGAGAAATCTCTGGAAAGTGCAGAATTTTCTGCTGAAATTATTATGGTTTACAATAATAACTATAGTAGCAGTAGGCTATGTCATACCATGAAGACAAATACTTATTTTACTGATTGACACATTGAAGTGAAGAAACTGTTCAGGACTAGGAAAATAAGGCTGGGGATATAGTTTAGTGGTAAAGCACTTACCTAACATGCCCCAGATACTGGATTCTTTCCCTAATATTGAGAAAATAACAAATCATTGACAACTCTCACAAAGTTTCAATAATACCACCTGTTCTGGTTAGCCAAATCATAATATCTAATAATTCATGAAGTAATAGAAATTCAGGATGTTCTTGCTTCAGTAGTGGGGAATGATAAGCTCTAGACTATTACATTGGTTCTGCCTAGTAAATAAGATTGAAGATGGTCAAACTGTTTCCAAGGAGTTTGATTCTGCCCTGTTATGAAACTCAAGTAAATATTTAAATATTTGCATTGTGATGAAACTACAAATCTATGAGTCCGGAGGGCTCAATGACCAATGAACCCCAAAAGCAAGAAACTTAAAGCTATGAGACTCATCACTGTAAAACTTCTCAAGAATGATAAGAGAAAAAAAATCTTTAAAAAACTGGAAATAAAGATACATTATTATTATTATTTGTATTTAGTAGAGGGTCTACAGGGTCTATAGGGTCTCACTACATGGATAGAGGACTCCTAGTGATTCTCCTCTTTTCAACCTCCCAAGTGCTGGGATTACAGGCACATACCATCACTCCCAGTCTCATTCGCTGTCTCAGTGCACGCCAGGTATCAGACCCTGGCCCCTGCATCTGCCTAAGCAGGAAAAGATACATTCTATACAGAATTTAATGATCTTCTATCTTAGCTAGTATAATGTCAGTAGAACTTATTTTGCAAAAAGCTAAAGATGTATACTATGAGTCCTAAAGCGATTACTGAAATAGCAAATGAATATTTATAGCTAATAGATGAACAAAGTAGATAAAATGAATAATAAAAATAATACAAAAGTAGGCAGAAAAGTAAGAAGAAAAGTAATAGTTTGAACAGATAGACAATAAGTATCAGAGTGATAGAAAAAAATCAGAGTGATAGACATAAACTTACTCATATTAATAATCACCTGAAATTTAAGGGATTACACACCATAATTAAAAGGCAGAGATTATCAGATTAGATTAAAAATGACCAAATTGTTTGTATTTATGAGAAACACATTTAGAATACAAATGTACAACAGATTTTTTTTTTTTTACAAACAGATTTAAAAAGCAAAATGATTGGAAAACATACCACTAATCAAAAGAAATATCCAGTGGCTATCTAATGTCAGATAAAGTAGATTTCTGAACAAAGATAAATATTTCTGAACTATAAATAAAGCATTTCATAGTGGTAAAAGGGTAACTTATTAAAAAGAAATAATAAATCAAAACATTTATGAATCTAATAACACAGCCTCAAAATACATGAAACGAAAACTGATCAGAATTAAGGGAGAAATCGACGACTACAGTTGGGGAATTCAACATTCCTCTCTCAGTGATTCATAAGACAAATGAATAGAAAATTAATGAAAATATAAATGACTCAAAATCACTGCCAACAGACTTTCCTTAATGACATTTATGGAGCACTGTTCACAAGATACTGAATAACATTCTTTTTCAAGCACATATTGTGAACTATGAAGTACATGGTTCATATGTTTAAAATATTCAAACCATACAAGCTATATTCTCTAATGGTATTACATTAAAAATCAGTAACAGAAAGGTGTCTGAAAAATCCCCAATTTTTTTTGAAATTTAAGAACATTCCTAAATTATTATAGGTCAAAGAAAAAATAAAAAAGGAATTTAGAAAGTATTTTGAACTGAATGAAGGTAAAACTGTAACATTTTCCGAATACTATTGTAGCAGTACTTAGAAGGAAATTCCAAGCACTTCATATCTGAGTTAGAAAAGAAGGAATATCTCAAATAAGAAACTTTTTGCACATTAAGAAATAAACTAATCCCAAAGTATGCAGAAGAAAGGATGTAATAACAGATCACAGCTGTTATCAAAGGATATATAAAACAGAAAAATAATAGAAAAAAATCAATAGTTCTTTAAAAGCTAAAAGCTTTTGTGTGTGTGTGTGTGTGTGTGTGTGTGTGTGTGTGTGTGTGTTTTCGTATTTTAGGGAAGGGTCTACAGGGTGTTCAGGGTCTCACTACTAGATTGGACTAGTAGTGATCCGCCTGTTTACAGCCTCCCAAGAGCTGGGATTTCAGGCGCTACCACACCCAGTCTCAATTGCCACCTCAGCATACCCCCCCTAAAAGCTAGACCCCCTAAAAACTGGTTTTTGAAAAAGATAAATAAGATAAACAAACATCTAGTCAGAATGATTTTTAAAAAAAGATATGACACAAATTACTAATACCAAGAATAGAAAATTGACATCACTATAGACTATACTGATGTTAATAAATGAAAAGATATTATGAAAAAAAGAATATTATGAAGAATCTTTTGCTAACAAAGTTAATAACTATATGAATGGGCAAATTAATTTCAAAGACATAAAATACCCAAATTTACTCCAGAGGAAAATGATAATCCAAATAATACTATACCTATTAAAAACACTGAATTTGTATTTAAGTCTTCCCATGAAAACAATGGCAGACCCAGAAGGCTTCATTGATTCTGCTAAACTTCGCAGGAAAAAATGATGCCATTTATCACAAATTTTTCCAGAGAATTTAAGAGAAGGGAATAACTTTCAAGCTCATTTCATGAAACCAGCATTACTGTTATACCAGTAATAATGTTTGGTGCTCTTCCTAAGGAAACATCCAGTGTGAGAAAGCTGTAGAACATTTAAAAGGCCACAAACAGAAACAGCTTTGCCCCATGGAACTTTATAGATGCCTTCATTATGAAGAGATAAGAGTCTAGTCACCTCTGCTTATATATAATTTAATTTATTTGACAGTCTAGACAGAATATAATGTTAAAGTGAGCTCAATTTCTAGTTTACTATACATTACTACAATCATAAGTTACTGCCATACTTAATTCCAGGATTTAAAAATTCCTTTTATGGTTTATGATATAATGTACTTTATTTATGATACTTAGATATTAGTCTACCTATATTTGTCATTTCTTTTGAACTTTGTTATTGTTTGCATTCATGAAAGTAGAATACATTTATATATAGCTACATTTTAAAAGATGACTACTTATTTCTATATTTTATTGAGGATCTAATATATCAAAGAAAATCATTTCGTTTTGTTGTCTATCTTTCTTCTTGGTAATCCCAATAGATGATAATTTTTACTCATAAATTTATAAGTGAAATATATTTTTTCATTTATTGTGTTTCTAAAATATTCTGGTTAACTTGTCCTCTTTTTAATGGATTTGCTACAGGGTCTTACTACACAGCTCGGACTTGCAGTGATCTTTCTGTTTTAGTCTCCCTAGTGCTGGGATTACAGGCATGTGCCACTATCTGGTCTTTGGTTAACTTTTGAACATGCACCTATATCATAAAAAATTATGTTGTAAAGATGATGCAGATAATACTGTCCTTGATTTATAAGGTGACAAATGGCTTTATTATTTTTTTAGTTTTCATATTTAGTTTAGCACTTCTTGTGAAGCATGTAGTGTACTTTTTAAAAAATAAAGACTTGCAGGATTGCTAGGTTCTGGTTGTTTTATTTTGTTATTGCTTTTAAATTTGAAACGTGGGTAAATTGTTACACTAAATTAACTCAAAATCTTATAAGTGCTAAGAAAAATACATTATAATATATTGTTGCAAATATAGCATTATCAACATCACTGGTACAGTAACTATTTAGATAAGATTATGTGGTGATAAAACTATGTGTCACTTAAGAATGAAGCAGAATGTTGTCTGGTGAAAATCTTCTCATGGTAATTCAGAGTACCTTGATTATGCATGGAGATGATAAACAAATTAAGGCTATAATTGGAGGAAGTGCCATCTTCACTTAATGGCTCTGCAAAGGTTATATTCAAATGATTATCCTTCATTTGTAGGTTGATAAAATAATTAAGATAATAAATACAGTTCTAATACTGTTTTTAGAAAACCTCTACTTTAACAGTGAAAATCACTGTATTAACAAAGTGGAATGCAGAGGAAAATTAACAAACATTAATAAGAATTATTATTGCTACAGATACTACCTTTTTTAATATTTAGTACAGGGCCTACAGGGTCTATAGGATCTCACTACACAGATTGGACTCATAGTGATTCTCGGTTTTCAGCCCCCAAGCAATGGGATTACAGGTGTGGGCCACCATGCCCAGTCTTAATTGCTGTTTCAGCATGCCCTGGGGGGTGGGGCTGGCATGGCATGCTGGGGATCAAACCCCAGTCCCTGCATCTGCCTAAGCTGATGTTTTAATCTACTAAGCCATCTGGTTAGCCCCCACTGCCTTTTTGATGAACACTTATTTTGGGTCATTCACTGGGTTCAATGGGAAATATATGTGTTTATTTTATTTACTTATTACTATGATACTCAATATAAGAGTTATTATTCTTAATATTGAAGCACGAGGCAGTTCCTCAATTTTTTTTTTTAATGGAATCCTATTACTCACTTCTGTTGTTTATCCTGTGATCCAAGTAGGGTTGTCCCCAGTCTCAGGTTCCAGAGGGGAAAATCAAGACACGTGGCCAGTGTACAAATCTCTTCCCTCAGACTGCAGTGTTTCCTTTGACAGTGGGAATGGCCCAAACTGAGCCATGAGCCCTTCTTCAGGCCTATCTCTGGAACTGTTGCTATTTCCAGGAATAGTGTAGCCTGTTTCTGTCAATATTGGAGTACTATACATGGAAATTTGGAATTTAAATTCAGTTGCTAGAATATTTGTACAGGGGCAGGGATATAGCTCAGTGGTAAAAGTGCCTGCTTGACAAAAGCAAGGTCCTGAGTCCAATTCCTGGTACCAAAAAAAAAAAAAAAAAGAATATTTGTACAAATAGCATTTCTGTTTCCTGTGTCTCTAAAACTGTGGTGGAAGGTTGGAAAAATGTCATATCTGGGCACTGCTTTTATAATTCACATGGGCTACATAAAGTGGTCTATCACAACACTACCTACTTCATATGAGATATCAGTGAAGTGATGGTTTTGACGTGTGTAGATTACGTCTACATCTATAGTTATATCGTCTCCAGATGCATATTGAAATAAACATAACCAGGCCAGAGTTATAGCTCAGTAGCACAGATCCTGAGCTTGATTCCCAGTACCAAAAAAAAAAAAAAAAAAAAAAATCAAAGTTTTGGGGTCGGGGAGATGGCTCAGTGGAATAAGCGCTTCCCTGGCAAGCGTAAGGGCCTGAGTTCAATCCCCGATTCTGCCAATCCCCCCCCCAAAAAAAAAACAACAAAGTTTTATCTATGTGCCACCTATTACAATTTCATGTCTCTTAGTGGTCTATATTCCATAATTTGGAAACACTGGACTAGAGAAGATATCATATTATATTTTGTTTTGTTTGTGTATTGTGTTCAAAATCCTGTGTTTATATCTGTAAACCTTTCCTTCAAAAAGAAGGGCACTATGAGCAGCTATAGGGTGAAAAACACACTCAAGGAAAGAAGTCTTTTGATTGTATTTTTAGCCCATATTTTAAGTCAGTATGACTATGAAGCACGTTTTGCACTTTTGATTCAGCTTTTCTCTTGTAATCTGTACCATTTCTTTGGAGCCTCATCTGTAGCTCTGGGCAAAAGGAGACTGCAAGGGGCCGGGGAGATGGCTCAGTAGAATAAGTGCTTCCTTGGCAAGCTCAAGGGTCTGAGTTCAATCCCCAGTTCCACAAAAGAGAGGGAGAGAGAGAGAGAGAGAGGGAGAGAGAGAGAGAGAAGGAGAGAGAGAGAGAGAGACTGCAGCCTAGTCGGCACACTTTCAACATCTTTATTCTTCCTGTTCAAATAAAACTTTTTATTAATTTTTATAGATTAAACTTGTGAGTCAGCCTTGTGTCTGTTTTGTTTACTACTATATCTATAGCACTGTGCCAGTATATAGCACAGAGGAGGAGCTCAATGAATATTTGCTGCATGCATACATGCATGCATGAATGAATGAACTTATTTAGGTAAGGGCTTGTCAGGTGGGTTCAATATTATAATGGCCTACTGAAGCACAGAATAGGTATGAGTTGTCTTTATTGTCATATTATCAGTGACAGAATTGGGACTGGTAAGTCTTTCTTTTGACATGATAGTCTCTGAAATTTGTTTGTTGAATAAATGTGTCATGAAACAATAATGTATACTCTTCTCTTGAAACATCTGTATTTTATTGGATTCTAAAAGAACATTTTAAAGAGAGACACTTCCCTTTGTAGCTTACTGTTATGGAAACTAATGGAGATGGGTGAGAGAATAGGAAGACAGAGTGGGCAGATTTAAAATGAAAAGTCCTAATTTAGAAGTTCTACATTAGAAGTAATTGAACATATTCCAAACAGGAGGAAAAACAAAGAAAAGAAAAAGAAGTTTTCTACTGAGAGAAACTCAGTGAGGGGATAACAGCTTACAAATTCGTTAAACTAGCTTACAAACCAGTTTTTGTCTTTTCCATAAACAGGTGATTAATAAGAACTTGTCTCATACCGGGAATGCTTCTTGTGAGATCTATATTTTGGTACAAAATGCACCAAAATGTTTGTTTCTATTTACCTTGCGAAAAAAAATTCCCCTTCGGAGATAGCGTGTAGAGAGCAGCCATCTGTTCAGGATTATATTTCTGAATTGCTGTTGCTCTGAACTTGCCTGGCTCTGTATATATTAATTTAAAAAACAAAGATGGGTTTCCCTCTTTATCAGGTTCATTTATCAACTCTGTCATGAGGATGTACTTATATTCTAGCATGCATTAATAAATGTTAATTGGCAATCGAATAGCAAATTAAACCGGAAACTCTGATTCTCTGAATTCAGTTACTGTTTTTACTTTGCCATCATACTGTTTAGCTGCTTAGAATCCTACCAGTGCTGGGCTTAGGTACAATAGAAGGTTGAAGCGATGTATGAGTGGCGGTGATCCTAACTCCTGTATCCACTACTCCAATTTGACGTCTTTGGCATTGACACCACACAAGTGGAAGTAGACCCACTTCTCACCCCCAACAAACATCCTTTCTAGGTAAAACTCCATTACCTTAACACTGGTACAGAGTTTAAGAAGTCTGTCTTCATGTGCATAATCTCACTTAGATTTGATTTTACTCATAAAGAGGGCTATGGCAAGTTTTATTGCTCTAGTTTTACTGGTGACAGAAATGGGGCTAGGTGATTTGATCAAAGTCATGTAATTACTGGATTGGAACTGAACACATATCTGATCCTTCTTTATATTATGTTAATGCTTTGATTTATATGTAAAACACATTATAAAATACATTATAAGTTAAAGGAAGGTACAGATAATAGTAATAAGAAGCATTAACTTTCTTTCTTTCTTTTTTTTTTGGTGGAACCGGGCATTGAACTCAGGGGCCTTGAGCTTGCTAGGCAAGTGCTTATTCTACTGAGCCATCTCCCCAGCCCCCAGCATTAACTTTCTTGACTCTTACAAAATATTTTGTGTGTCTGGTAAAGCTAAAATCCTTTTTAACAAAATCAACACTGAATACATAACAGCCTTATTCTACATAAAATGCATATAAAGAACTGAAGAGAAACAATCTCAGAAGAAAACATTTTGTGTTTCATTATAAAACTATCACAGAACAAATCTAAATGATCATGAACTGGCTGAGAGGTTTTTCCTGTTACCTTATTTGATGGCATTTCTTTATGGAGCCTTTAAGGTCATCCTCTACGAAAGGGTGGCACCTGGATTTCAAAGAAAATTAATCACTTTTTCTTAAATCTGTCCAATTACTCTGTTAGAAGATATCATTAATATGAAATTGAAATAGCAGTGCTAAGTGCTCCTTTCCTAAGATCTGTTTGGAGCAGAGGTCCTATGGTTTCTATTCTATCACTTGGCTTGTGTAATGTTGGGCACACAGTTTTTGAAAAAACTTTCCTTAGCTCATGTAAAATATGTCTCATAGAGTTTAACTTTTGATTTAGAAATGCTTTGATATATCTGGATTATGTAGTTATGTGATGGAAACGCTATTCCTAAAGAAGAAGGCTAGTGAAATAATTTTATTGTTCTTTTCAACTTTATGCTCAAGAGGCTCTGGGAACATTTTTTTTTTGTAGACCATTTACTTCACCATCAAGTATTTATTGAATACCATGCACCATACCATGATCAAAACCTCTTCTGCTCCCCTGATGCCATCAAATGGTGCTTCAGATAACACAAAGACTCTTGGTGACTGTTGTAAGGATTTCCATCCCATTATATAGTTGAAAGTGGAATTTTCTGTCTCTCAGGCCAGGGTAATGGTACACATTAACGATCTGAGAGGCTGAGGCAGGAGGATTGCAAGTTAAAACATAGGTGGGGCAATTTAGTGACTTCAAAATAAAATATTTTTAGAAAGGGCTGAGAATGTTGCTCAGTGCAAGGGCTCTGGATGAATATTTTAATTGTAGTTGTAAGAAGACAGGTATGACCTTGATGTATGACAGTAATGCCATAAGTGGAAGGCATGTATGGGGATGGCTCTCAGTTCCCTGAACTGGAGATATTAAGTTCATAGCACACTAACTCCTCAATAATGATATTGTTGTTGTACTTTAATCTGCTTTAGAGAATACTTCTAATTCTTCATCCATTTTCCCATATCCACTTTTGTGTGACAAACTCTTTGAGCTATTTATACTCCTAAAGAATCTTTTGACTGATAGCCAGAGGTCTACAAATCAGGTTATAAGAACCTTGGCTCTACAGATATGTAAGAAATACTGATTTGCAGGCAGGAAATTTGGCATGAACTATGGAGAATAAAGAGAGGGTAGAGTGATTTTTCTTTGAGGTTAGAGCATCAGAAGAAAATAGTTGACAAGCAGGTTGACACAGTTGCCAGTAGATTAAATGTAGTAGAATTTAATTGAGTATCTTAATTGGGATGGCTGCCTTACACTTAAGCCTCTGAGCAATTTTAGTTTATGCTGCAGTTTTGCTGCTTTCTTTCAAAGAAATTAGGACAAACAATGCAGCTCTAGAGATGACTTTTAGAAGCACAAAGAGGTAAGATTATATTCAAGTATGTACCTGTACAAATATGTGCATGAATACTATATCTATCTATCTATCTATCTATCTATCTATCTATCTATCTATCTATCATAAACGTGTTCATGTCTTGATATACAAGGAGATATGGATCTATCCACATGAATGGATTTATTCACATATATACCATTTTTAAAGGATGATTAAAATTTTCCCTGATAGAAAATTTTCACTGGTAGGGAATTAGAGTATCTCAAAGCATTTGAATATTGAATAGCTAAAAAATATTTTAGGTAATAGAAACAGGCTTCTTTCAGGGTTAATATCACAAAGCTTTAAAGACTATACAAAACACTGAAAACAGGGAGAATCCAAGCTGACAATATGATACCAAGATAGTCTAGGTAAGAGGGGCTTCAAATATATTCATTATAGTCTGAAGGAAATTGTCCATACTATATACTCCAATTATCCTTAAGAAGTATTTGTTAAATTGTCATCATTTATAGATCCATTTTACTGGGTTGGGCATCCCCCTTTTCTTTGTTTGTTTCATCAATTTCACAAATTAAGTTTATTGGTACCTTTTAGATATACATAATGGTCATATTCATCATGGGGAATTTTTCCCCTTATATGATATATTTTAATTCCTCTTTTCTCCCAATCCACCTGCCTTCTGTCAGCCCATTTTCCTCTATCTATCTACAAAGCTTTGTTTCTGTCTTCTCTTTTTTTGTTTTTTCTTTTCCTTTCCTCCTTCCCCTACCCTAATTTCACATTGCTTTTGAACAATTGGAGCAAGTGTTTATTGTACATTTTGGTTCTTACTTTTTCAGTTTCTTGAATTTCATTTTCCCCACACCCATCCTTGGTCCCTTTAATTAAATGTTTTCTCAGAGTATTTTCTGGTGATCTTCTGAGCTGGTGGTTTTATTTACTCTTTAACAGTAGTCTCAGTGTCCTTTATCTTGTGCATTTTTGATGAGTATGGCATCGCTGTTTTTACATGGGTTTTGTGAACTCCTTTGAGGAATGCAGGGAGTCTATAGAGAGGAGGAGATGAGGTTAACTTATTGTATTTCATCCCTCCACCCCAATCACAGACACCAGTACAAAGCTTTACCTACAAAAGCTGATTTGCCAAGTGTTTTTGTTCTGAAGGGACATCAGCTATTTTTAGCAACAAAGAAGTGTTAGGAAGGGGAGGGAGGCATACCTCCAAAGGACAGATCTGAAATGAAGCCCAGACTGCTAAAGACACTGGAGTGGAGAAGAAAAGGGTGTTTGGTGAAAGGTTGCTGTGAGGAAGAATGCAGACTAGGGGTTCTGAATGTTGTAGGAAATCCTCTAGTAATAAGGAAATTAGAAAATGTTATTGAAAAGTTCTTAAAGACAATGGAATAAGAGGAATTAAGGCATGGCAAACTGAACTGGTAGTTAATTTTTGTTTAATAGCCTTTTAAAAAATTTAGGTTGAAGTAAAGTCTCAACACATACATTAAATAACTAGTCCAAAACATCATACTAGGAAATGTATGTAAAGGGATGGAGGATGGTATTTTAAAAAAGATGGGTTGTTGTACATGTTGTCCAGAAGTATACAAGACACTACATATTAGGAACTATGTTGAATGTCTTTCAGTACTTATTTTATTTGATCTTTATTTTTTATTTTATTTTATTTTTTTTAAATATAACTTTATTTAGTGTGTGTGTGGCCAGTTCAGCCCACCAGGGGGCGGGGCTGGCTGGCATGTGGTGCTGGGGATTGAACCGAGGTCCCTGTGATTTTTGCTTAGCTTAGCTTGTTCTAAGTAGGTGCTTTAGACCACTGAGCCATCTCACCAGCCCTTTATTTGATCTTTAAAACAATAATTAGCTGGTAAAATTATCTCTAGTTCACCATGAACAACCTGAGAAAGAAATTCTCTACTCTCCTTTCTTCTTTCAACAAGGTTGGGCTGAAAGGTTGATAGAAATACATCTGTTCTTCCAGGGTTTCACTTTTTCTAAAGATAGAATTATAGCTATGTAATAAGTGCTACAGTAAAGGCATGATCCCAATAATATGCAGGATCAGAGGAAGAAGCATTTTATTCTGCTTGGTGATTTCAGGGAGGACTTCCTGGAAGAGGTAGTAGGTAAGTGAGTCTTAAAAGATGAGGAAGCAATAGTAAACAAGAAGGACCTTGCAACAATAACATTGTGATGGACACTGCTGGCTGCCCACCCAGAGCCCACCATTTTTTGTCTTTCTGGCAGAGCCAAGATTCCCTACCTGATCCCAGGGAAAGTACTGCTGCCTCTACCACTGGGACTAAGTGCTCATGTTTTCTTAAAGCCAGTTATTGTAGGCCCCATTCTTCTTGTTTGATTTGCTCCTAAGGAGGGCATTAACTGGTTTGAGCCAATGAGATATATGAGAAAGTTGGCTAGGGGTCTTCAAGAAGTATTTCTTGACCTTACAAGGGAAATACTAGAAGAGATAGTTTTTATGCTTTTTTTTTTCTCTTCTTCTTCTTCTTCCTTCTGTAGGCATTACTCTGCTTGGAAGGAATGCTTAGAACTGCTAGATTTATCTGTGGCTATCAAGGGAGCCAACCTGAGGGCAAGTCAAAAATTCTGAGTATGGCAAAACAAAACAAAAAAGCTCCTGAGCCTTTATGATACTGTTAAGTTGCAGGACAACTTTCCCAACTTTTCAAATTCCTATCCCATGATGTTAAAATTGTCCTCATTATATCAGCCTGTGTGACTTGAAATCTTTTGTAATGGTATTCTCACTGATACCAGCTTAAGAGGTGTGTGGCTCAGCAAGGCCACAGGGTATCTAGAAACCACTAGCAGTTCAGTGTGACTAAAACACAGGCTACTGTGGGGTGGTGTATGAGATGTTAGAAATAAAGTGAAATGGACAAGGATTAGATTATGAGGGCCTTATATGTTGTCATTAGACATTTGGATTTTATTTTGTGAATAAAACTGAGGTGCTATAAATAAGCCAATAAAAATATTAGATTTGCAGTTTAGAAACACTCCTCTGACTACCAGGTGGAGGACTGAAGAGGGTAAGATAGCAGATGGTATCATTCAGACAGTATCATTCAGCTCAGGATCAAATGGAGTCATAGTCAGGGTGATCTCTTTCCATTATTACCCCAGGGCAGCTTGGGAAAACAGAAGTTAAGACAAGATATGCAAAGTGGAAAATTAGGGGGGTAGACAATAAGTGCTTTAGAAGTTGATGAAGGAGTGTGTGTGTGTGTGTGTGTGTGTGTGTGATTATGCAAGATTTAAGAGCACACATTGGATTTGAGCTGAACACTAAAAGGCTTAGAAAACTTGGGGGAGGGGGCTGAGTGGGCATAAAACAACATGGTAGATGGAAACTTGGCCTGAAATGGATCGTGGAGGACAAAACTAGAAGGATCACTCATACAACCAAAATGGCAGAGAGAAGAAAATTTACTCTCACTCTGTCACTTTGTACTTATGGAACACCCAGCTTGATGAACTTCTATTTGGGATTATAAATGTGTTTTTTTGTTAGCTCAGTCAAGTGATAGCATATGAATATCATTCACCCCTGATATTATGTGTTGTAAATTACACTTCCAAAAAGCCCATGGCCCCAGTGCAATCATGAGAAAAAAAATCAGACAAACACCAGTGGAGGGACAGTCTATGAAGTATTTGACCAGTACTCCTCAAAATTTTCAAGGTCATTAAAAAATAAAGGAAAAAAAAATGAGTATCTGTTCCAGGGCAGAAGAAACTATAGAGGAATGAAAACTCACTGCAGTGTAGAATTCTGGGATAATTCTAGAAGAGAAAAAAGATATTAATAATAATAGAAAAACTGGTGAAATCTGGATAAAGTTTACATTTCAGTAATAATATCATACCAATATTGATGTCTTAATTTTCACAGACTAACCACGGGATGTAAGACAATAACAATAATAGGGGAAAGTGTCTGGGTGAAGGGTATGTTATCAGGACTATCTTTACAAGTTTTGCAAAAATCTAAGTAAAATACTCAGAAATAAAAGCTTATTTTCATTGAGTTGTTGTTAAGATTTATTCAAAGGAGCTATCACTTATCTACTTGTTTATCAGCCAGTGTCTATTACATAATAGGACCTTTATCTTTTCTCTAAATAAACTAGTGCTTCTCAAATTTAGGGCATATAAAGATCACCTGGAAGTGTTTTGTTAAAAATTCAAATAAATCCCAGGCCTACAAGCTCAGAGGTTCTGACATAGTGGGTCTGATTTAGGGCCCAGAAAGATTCTGTAGTAAGTGTGCTTTGGAAATCCTGAGACAAGTAGTCCAGACTGCATTAGAAACTGCTCCTGTAGACTGTAGGTATCCTTGAGTGAGAGTTCTTTGTGTGAAGAAAATAATGGAGATAATAAAGCCTGCCCTACTTACCTCACATGGGTTGAAGAGAAAAATGGGGGAAATGTAGAAAGAAGCAAGTGCTTTGCAAACTGTAAATTATAATAGAAATCATTGCAGATTAATTTGGAATGAAAGAGAGATCTGATTAGGTAGATATTTAATATTGGTAGCAGTGAGGGTGTAATCTAATTTTTTATCCATTTCAGCCACTTCAAGACATTTAGCCACTTTTCCTGTTTAAGCACTCAGATGACTATAGACAAAAGCCCAGTCCAACCCCTTCAATTACAGAAGAGCTAACTAGAGCTGAGAGAAGAGATGTGACTGGCTCAAGGTCACAGAACTAGTAATGGAGAGAAAGATTCTATCCTTTCTTTTTGTTTTGCTTTTTTTTTTTTTATTCTATCCCTTTTTGCAAGCTTCATTCCAGCTCTCTTTTTCTGATTTTGAATGAACACTGGATATTGCTTCTCAGATCTTATGTGTGTGTTATGGGAGAAGGGAAATGTCTGACTTATCGAGGATACGGGACTTATTGAGGGGAGTCACTTTATGGGCTGCTGAGGCACTGTGTCTGATGCCCACAACTCAAAGGAGGAGGAGTTTTGGCTTGTGGTTTCAGCCCACCATGGTTGGGTGACTCTAAACAGCATGGTGGAAGAACCTGGCAGAGGAAAGGTGCTCAATCCCTGGCAGCCAGGGAGCAGAGAGGAAGAAGGAGCCAGAGGCAGAGTACACCCTTCCACATCACACCCCAGTGACTCACCTCCAATGGGCCCTACCTCCTAACAGCAAGTCAGCTATAGTGCCCTCATGATGTTGTTACCATCCACACCCCTACCTTTGAATGAGGTTTTTGGGGGACATTCTAGACTTAAACCATAGCAAGGAAAATGCCATGAGTTTGCTGATAGGTTTACTCTCAGCCCATTCTATTGTAGAAGAACATAGTTGTCAACTCAGTTAGATAGAGTAAAAAGAAACATCTGAACAGGAAAGCAGTTTTGCTTTATTGTAGACAGTCTTTAATTCTTCTTCTTCTTCTTCTTCTTCTTCTTCTTCTTCTTCTTCTTCTTCTTCTTCTTCTTCTTCTTCTTCTTCTTCTT
>NW_004524587.1:27637203-27665531 GCF_000260255.1 Octodon degus
GTTACAAAACTGACAAAGCTCAAGAGGCCTTCAAAATGCTGGCTATCAAGTCAGGTACATCTTCTTGTGATGGTTCCACTTAACTGTAAAACCATAATACATTGCTTGTAGCTAAGCTTTCTGGAGGTGGTTTGTAACCCAAAACTCCTTCTGGGGAAGAAGAGAAACCACTGTGTTTTTTCTCCATTCCCATGAGTGGAATCAGATTTAAATTAATAGCAAATTGGGTTGGAGATGTAGCTTGGTGGTGGAGAGTTTGCCTGGCATGCATAAGGCCCTGGGTTCTATCTCCAGTACTGAAAAGAAAATTGAGGGCAAATTTTGAAGGGCAAAGTTATAAGAAGGTAGTGGAACAGACACTAAGTGACTGATCCCATCTCTTAGTCATTTCTCAGATAGCAAGGCATCTTCTACCTTTTGATGGTAAGACTGCTAGAAAAGCTTTAGCTTTTCTAATAAAAAGAGCTTTTCTAGCCATTTTGAGAGAATGAGGGGAAGACCTTCAGGATCAAATCTATCTTCATGAAGTCAGAGCTGTAGTTGGACATGGTATTTTGCACATCTCTGAGCCATAGATCATGGCTTTCCTTCCTCTTTGTAGATAGCTCTTAAATAGAACATCATATCACTGTCAAAACAGAAATTTAGCAGAAACTTGGGGCCTTATAATCTCCTCTAAAAACTGTACTATCCTTGAATTACCTACTGCCAGATAACTCCTCATTTGCATTAGTCAGTGGTGGTAGGTTTTCTGTTATTGACAGCTGAATGCGTTCTTAATGACCACAGACAGCTTGATAGGTCAGACAAAGAAGGAAAAGATACCCTTTATTTACTTTGCCTTGATTGTCTGATATATTATGGTGATTTTGGCATCTGCCTTAACTATATTTTTTTAAAAAATAATTCTCCAAGTTGGCATTGAATTTGGGTATAGTTGGCCAGCAATATCAGAACTGCAAATTTTTAGGACCTATCCCATGCTTATCAAATCAGAAATTTTGTTGTTTTGATTTAATAATCTAATGGCAGCCAGAAGTTCAAAAGTGAAAAAGTTGGGCAAAGAATGAGATGCTGGACTGAAAAGAGGTATGTGCATTTTGGATATTGAGACCCTCAACTTTTTTTTCCTATTTGTCTTTTCTTAGGAAGTGATACAATGACGAAATAAGCCAATAGAGGAGGCAGGGGATTCACAAAGCAGAAGACATGAATAGGATATTCTCCAGATGATCTGAAGGAAAATCTCAGGATGGTAGTTGTGGCCTAGAGAGATATCAGTCCAGCTGGGGAAGAGGATAGGGGAGGGCTCCAGGAAAAGAAACAAACAAACAAACAAACAAACAAACAAACCTGTCTCCCTTATATTGCATTCAGGCTCTCTGAATGTACCTTGTGACTGCTTTCTCCCATAGAAGATTGGATTGAATTACTTTTAAAGGGTATGTATTATGGTTTGTGTCTAGATGTCCTCCCAAAGCCTCATGAAGTCATGAGCTGAAGTCATGAGTTTGTGATTAACTCATGATCCAGTGTTGGGATTATAGGTGTGAGTGCTACTGGGTTAATGGATATGAGTGCTCCACCTGCCCTGGGGCAGAGAGCCTGAATGCAATATAAGGGAGACAGGCTTGCTCTCTGCTCCTCCCTTTTGCTCTTGCTATTAATTGCCACCATGAGCTGCTGCCCTCTGTCATGTGGTACTCTCCCTTGGAGTCAGCCAATTATGAACTGAAACTTCCATATACTGTGAGCTAAATAAACCTTTCCTTCCTTAATTTGGGGTGTTGGGTATTTTCTCCTAGCAGTGAGAGAAAAGTAACCAAGACAGTATGGTAAAATCTAACTACATGAATAATGTAACTACAACAGCAATAACAACAACAATAACAATAACAGAATTATAACAAATTCTAAGAAGAACAATTGTTAACTCAAAAGAAAAAGTTGTACCAAAAAAGAGAGGTAATCCTTATCAACTACTTAACTCATTAGTGGTGTTTAGCTGCTCAATAATATAAACTCTGAATATTGTTTTACTTAAAAAGAAAATATAGGATATAGTTATGTTGGAAAAATGAGAAGAAGATAAAAGTAAGGCGGCTAAATTTTCACTTACTAAAATAATATGGTAGGTCAATAGTTAATTTCCTGAATTGGTGATAATAATTTAAGCATATCATTGAGAAATATGAAGATAACCGCAAAGAAAAACAGTTAAAACAGTCAAAAATATTTGCCTTTGAGGGGTGGAATATAGCCTCTGTTTTCTGTGTGTTTTTATAATAACATACTTCAACAAAAGCAAAAACTAAAATCTATGCAATAAATCAGTTTATTTAGAAGTGTGTGTGTGTGTGTGTGTGTGTGTGTGTGTGTTCAAAGGCTTCAACTAGCAAAAGACAAGAAAATCAAACCCAAACACTTCAACCTTCTCCTGAACCAATGTAACATTTTCCTTTGTTTAAGGCCTCTCAGATTTGCTTCCCATTTAATCTTGAACAGAAACTGTGGAGATGAGATTTTCACATAGTCAGACATGCAAGATTATACCAGAGTAAATGAACTCTGCATAGAAAACATGCTTATCTATTTGGGTGGAAAACCAACTACTGGTAGACATTGGTTCTTAGTTTATGCTATTACTGTCTTCTTTCTTCTTTAAAGTATTAGGGAATTTTTTTCCTTTTTCTGCCTCAAATGAGTGATACTTTATGGAAGTTCACATGATGAGTTTTGATATCTTAAGAGATAGTGACATAAACTACTGAACATATGTACTTTTGACAACTCTTACTATTTATAAACCAGAAAACATGTTATAAATTCATTTTTTATACAATTGACTTTCTTAGATACAACACTTATTTGGTACAAACTTGAGAATGTTACATGGTTGGTTATTAAGTAGAAGCTAATTGTACCCAGTGCACCCTTATGCATAGATTGTCTAGATTTTTAAGCATTTTTAAAAACAGCTGGTGGAGTTTTATCCTCAGTACTGCAAAAATAAAATAAAATAAAATAAAATAAAATAAAATAAAATAAAATAAAATGAAAATAAAAAGCTGGTGGAATTCCAGCCTCTATGACCTTTGCCTAGACTTGATACTACTTTCCTGTGCTTCTTATGTATATGGTAAAAATAGTTCTCATAGATAAACATTACAGTAAAATATACTCTCATGACCATGTTTATTTTATTTTTATATTTATTTTTTTTATTTTTCAACAAATAATACACTGCATATATTCTTCTTAGTGGTTAATTGCTGTACAAGATGCGGACTTGTGATCCTATTTACAAACACCATTAGAACAAATCATTCTATTCATTAACAGAATGTAACTATATATCTATCCCAACCACTTTGAATACACAGATACAAAATGGACATTCATCTGTATACCCCATTTTTTCTAAGTTCTGTTATTGAATATTATAAGTGTGTAAACTCAGCAAAATATTCTAAAAGAGTCCAGTAGCCCATAATAGCATTGGGTCTTCTGTTTAACTGGCAATGTCAGAAATTATTGACCTGAGTCCCCCACAGCTCAACTTAACAGCATGGCTTTATTTCTTATAATTTCGTCTTCATACTTTTCTGCTGGATGGTTAAGACCAAGGTAAAGCAGGACCTATGCAACAAGAGTTGTAGCTTTTTGGTCATGACCATGTTTAATGTGTTCATTTAATAGACTTGCATTCCCAGAATCATGAAATGCAGTTTGCAGAGTAGTGCTGTCATCTTTTTCATTTTATCTCTGTTTACTGTTATTTATCTGCTACTTTTATATGATAAGCTCATTGATAGTTGTCTTGCTTTCAGAAGTTCCCTTTCTTATTCTGACTTCTGTTTGTAGAGCTCCATTTCAATCTCTGTGTCTTTGTGACCTCTTCTGTGATAGCGCATTAACATTTCTCCTACAGATTTTTCAAAGCTCTTAACACGTTAGCAAGTTTTACCGTTCCTAAAAAATTAAATGTTTCAAAAGATAGCTAAATAGTAACATGACAAAAAATTTTGATATACATAAGATTAGGGAAAATATTTTGGTGAACTATATTAAATTTACATGGCTAATACATTTTAATGCTACCTAGTAAATATTCTAAGCTGATTTTTAAAGATTAAGTAAATAAGAGACCAGACAATTCTTATATAAGTTACCTTTTACTTATCACTTGCTAAAAGTAGCATTGGTAAATTAACAGTCATGGATTTTCAGTTGAATACTAAATGCTAGCATAGTCTGAAATGATTATGTGAATATCATCTCAGATGATTACTTAAGGGCCAGATGGATAGATGGGGTAAAACAGTAGATATATTAAAAATAAATATGAATAGATAGATTTGACTCTCTTCTCCCAAAGTATTATTGAGTTATATTTTCAATGGTGTGGAAGGTTAACAATGCTGGACAGCCAAATTCCCTGCTTTGTAAGTGTGTGGTATTTCACAGAAATAAAACATTTAGAGAGACAAACTTACAAGTAGATTTAAAAAATAATTATTTATTTTATGAAAAGATTTACATAGACTCCTTATTTGATGAACATAGTCTCATATAATATGCAAAGCAAGTCAATCCTCTTTGTGTGTTGTTCTCGCAGTTTTGATTTAGGATATATTTTGTAGCCACCAAATTGATAGCTGTCAGCAATTCTAGAAATTAAGTTAAATACAAGCTGAATCTAGGTATATACGTTTACTGAGGTGCTTAATGAAGTAAGAATTTTATCTTTGATATGGACTGAGTTTCTATCCGGAAACAAAACTATCTGGAAACAAAACATTGTCACATTATTGTATATTTTATGAAACCATTTTATCCACTATATTCACCAAGTAAAAAACTTTAAAACAATATATGTATTTATTATTTAACTATACTTTTTAAAAATGAAGAAAAATCCAGAAAATATAACAGAATCAACAACCATTATCCAGATGTAGTATTAAAATGCTGCCATATTTGTCTTATAAAATATTAAACAATAATCCTGAGCCATTGTCTGATTTTCTCAGCAGAAGAGATCACTATCCTGAAATTGATGTGTGTAATTGTGTAGACAGCTTTTGTAGATGTTGCATTTTTTTGCTTGAAAAAGGATGTGAGTTCTCTAATAGTTGGATGCAGTATTCTATATAATTATTGTCATTGCATCATTTGTTATTTGTGTTATTAAATAATTTATAGCCTTAGTTATTTTTAGTCTTTGGGTCTATCCATCACCAGGTAAGACATGGTAATACAGTCTTTCATAGTTGTGGATCTTTACATGATTATAGTTTTATTTCTCATTCATATATTTTAAGGTTATGTAAATCCAAAATTATTATCTTTGCTGAATTATTCTTTTACTATTATATGTTCCTAATGATACTGTTTTTATTTCATATTAATATAAATTTCCTTTTGTTACCCCATGGTCTTCTCTATCTATTCCTGAAATTCTTCTGTATTTGTATAGCCATAAGATGAGACATTAATAGTATTATTGATGTTTTATTAGTTTCTTGTCTTTTCATTGGCTTTACACTTCATTCTTTCCTTGGGTTAAATTTCCCTTTTTTGAAGTATACCCTTAGGTAGTTCTTTCAGCCATTATCTGAAGGCTTGCTGTTGCACAGGAGAATTTTTGCGATTCAGTGTTTCCAGAATATAACAAATGTGTTGTCAGTTTGTGGAGCTGATTGGTGGGCTTTTCCTAATTGACAGTAGACAGTTGCTGTGGTCTAAGCAAACCTTCAAGAGCCTTGGTTATACGTAGAAGTTTCACTTATACTCTCTGTCCTCCTAGCCCAAGGGATATTTTCTGTTGTGTGGATGGTGGATTCCAGCCTGCAATTTCTAGAACCTTTGCCTATATTTGATACCACTTTCCCATATTACTCCATTGCTTCTCTGGCTTTGCATTACTGAGGTATTGTTGTTACCTGGAAAATTTGTAGTTTATTTTAAGCTTGGGTATGTATTAGAATTTTTTTCCAAGAAGTTAAATGTGTTTGGTGGAAGAAACAATTTCATATCTCTTTAGAACACCATGTACCATGTCTGTAGATGTGGAATCCTAAACGTCTTTCCTAGACACATTTGCTTTTATCCCTAATATCTCTACTTTTTGCCATATTTGGGAAGCTAAATATTTGGATGAGATTATTTTGTGACTCTATTTTCTATTTCTTTAAAATGAAATATCTTTTAAATGTGGAGATATTAATTCACCTTTACTGATGGTTTAGAGTCCTCTTCCTTTCACCCACCCCAGTGGTCTATCCTGTCATACCTTTCGATATTTTCTTCTCACTACCTTTCTTGTGTCTGAGTCCTTTTCATAGTCTCACACTGGCCAATGATATAATCTACACAAAATTTGATGAGTGAGCAGGCCCCCAAAAGATAGCATTTTCTAATCTGATTGTGTTTTTGTAGGAAATTAGGAAATACAAAGAATGGGTAGACTTGTGGCATTAAAGAAGGCAATTATGAGAGAGATTTTGGGGGCTGTGTTAGCTTTCTGTCATTTTAACAACTATGTAGATAATCAACTAGGAAAGAGTAAAGTTTTATTTTAGCTCACAGTTTTGGGGGTTCAGTTCATGATTGGTTGGTCCTTTGGTTTTGAACCTGGGAGAAGGAAGCTCATCATGAGAAAAGTATGCAGTGGAGCAAAACTGCCTTAACTCATATGCCAGGAAGTAAAGAGAAAGAGAAACCAAGGAAGAGGTCAGGATCACAGTTATTCCCCTGATAAACAAAAGACCTCCTACTAGGCCCTATCTCTTAAATGTTATACCACTTCCCAATAATGTTACCTGGGACCCTAGTTCTTTGTAACTAGCCTATAGTATTGTTTATGACTCTTAGACAATCTCAGTCTTGGTATACCAGGAAGAACAATTGATTAGAACAATTACATCACCTTGGCTAGAGTATTACAATCAATAACAATAGCATCAAACAACCCATAAAATGAAAATTGTGGTAGCTATTAATTTTCTACCTTTAACCATATGAACTAGATTTGTGGTTATAAAACAAAATTCAAAATAACCCAAAAAACTTGTATACAGTAAATAAATCCTCAGCATGGAAATTTAATTTTCAAGGGAGAAGATTTAAAAGGGGTTGAGGGAAAAATAGTGAAATGAAAGAAGAGGAAGAGATTCAAAGCAAGGCTGGTAGACAAAAGAAGATCACAAACAAGCTTTGTGAAACAAATAATACTAGCAACTATGTTCATACTCATATAAAAATAAGAATAAACAATTAAGAAAAACAACAAATATGAAAACAAGAAAATAAAGAATAAAAAGAAAAAATTGTTCACTTCAAGGTGTGTCTCTGTTGTCACTGGTAGATAAAGTGGGCAGACAGAGTCCAGAGCGGAATTGATTAATTCTAACAACTGAGCGGAATTGATTAATTCTAACAATTGTATGGCAGGGTAATGAATAATTCCAGCAAGCCTGCCCCTTTGATTCCATCCAAGTTTAGGCTACTTTCTGGTTGTGAGATTAGAACCTGATTTGACCATCTTGTAACACCCCCTGTCCTCCTGCTGACTTGAACTCGGCTCCCTGACTTCCTGCCTTCTTGAACTTGGGAGTCTCACTCTGACCCTTGGAGCCACTGGATGGAGACAGCCTGCAGCTGTTCTGAGTTGTGAGCTCAGGTGGCTCCTCTCCAAGATGATTACCAGCCATTTGCCTTCTTCTGTGTGACATCTGAACCCAAATAACTCACCAGTTACTGCTGTTCAATTCTACAGATATATTTCTCTGTGGAGGTCTCTGAGATCACTAGTAGTTTGTAAGTTTTAGCTATCCCTCCCATGCAGTGAGTAGAGGCTCAGGGAGAAAATTCTGCCTGCCACTTTGTCCTTCTTCATGGAAATTTCTCTTCCCATGGGTTTCAGTTTTTGCTTCAGATCCTTCCCAGGTCCTGGGGACCCACTTCCCTTTTTTTTCTCTTATTCATGTGGCTATATTCCAGTGTTAAAATCTTGGAGAATCTCTTTCTCACTGCTCACCACTTTGCCATATTCCCCAAAATTTTCAGAATGAAAATGTTAAAAAGAAAACTTTCAGGCTCATGCCAAAAGATTTTTTTCAGCTATATAACTGGCTGACTCAGCTACTTCTACTAGTCCTTAGAAATGAAGTAGCTCATTGCAAAGTCAAGCTTTGGCCAGAAGCTATACCAAATTCACATGGTAAAATCATTCTCTTCTTATGATCAAGCTGTGGGATAGTCAAAGAAATAGGCCTGGAACTATTCAACATGGAGGCGGAGGTCAATAAGCTAGAACTGATGAGCCTTATTCAGCTGATACCACTTCAGAGAGTCTAGGTGGGTAGCTTTTGGACTTCAGAGAGTCTAGGTGGGTAGCAATTTTGCCTCATTGCCTCCTGAGATTGCCTTTGATATATGCAAGCAAAATTGGAAGAAGAAAGAAAAAAATAAGAAGAGAGAAAAAGGAAAAAGAATTGAAAAAAGAAGATAAAACAATTCCAGAAAACTGACTCTGATCTGGATTATATTCAGTACAGGCTGGAATATGAAATCAAGTCTAATCATCATGATTCAGCAGGAGAGAAAAATCCAGTAATGCTCATAAAGGAATTATCAGCCATAAAGTCTCGATACCAAACTTTGTATGCACGTTTTAAACCTGTTGCTATTGAACAGAAAGAGATTAAGAGCCACATTTATACTACTTTGAATAAAACTATGACCATGATAGAAGAACTACGAAAGCAAACAGATGTGGAGCTGTTACCAACTGACTGAAGAAGAAAAAACTGGAACAGAACAGTTAAAATCTCACATGCCACACTTATGAAGAAATGGAATTGCAAAAGAGAACTCTGTTGAAGAAGAGATTAATTCCAGAGAAATATAAAAAGATGTCTTGTTAATAGTTCTTGAGTATAGGTGGGAGGTCAAGGAGGAAGAGAAGGAGGAGGCTTGGTGTGAGTGACTAGGGAGTGATGCCTTTCCTAAGAGAAGAATTAAGAAGGGCAGATATTAGATTAATAAAATTCAGCCAAAGAGTGGAGTGGAAATAAAAGAATATATATATATATATATATATATATATATTCTTTTCTTTTTTTGGTAATTTTAATTAAGGAAGTCCCTTAATACTAATTCTGTACCTGTTTTCTTTTTGTATTATTGGGATAATAGATATTCTGGCTTATCATAAAAGAATGTACATTTTAGTCTGTCATTGAGTGAATGAATGTGCATTGGGAATTAAAGTATACTATAGGCAAAAAAAAAAAAAAAAAAAAAAAAAGAAATAGGCCTGGCTTCTTCTCAAGGAGCCCACCTTTTTCTTGTTCAATGGAATAATATATAAAATATAACTTTTGCACATCCACTGTAATTGAAGGTGAAAGGAAAATGAAAGAGTTTACCTATTTTGATCTATAAAATTATATTTAGTGTACTGAGTAATGAGTACCCCAGTAAAGTTAGTGAAAGATAGCCAGATTATTTGGAATAATAATTGACAGATAGGAATGACAGATAGGTAGTGGATGCTAAGAGTTGCAGAACAATTTGGGAAGAAAGATTTTATTTTCAAATGCTTCCCACAACATTTCTAATCATAATATAACAGGGAATAGTTGATATTAATACAACTTTTATCTGAGAAATAATTTCCAATCAGCATATTTGTCATCTAGAAGCAGTGTTACATAACAGCGATTGAGTCTTAATGTCTAGCAGAAAAATACTTTTAATTGTTGTGTATCTTTTCAGAAGTTTGTAATGAATACATAAGCACACAGAAGCAAATTTTGCATGTTTTATATAAAGAAGTCATGAAACTTGTACCATGAATATCTTTTCATAGCAGGTCATATGGAACTTCTTTCAGTTTTGTTTAACAGCTGCAGAATAGTGTGGAAATTAATTTCAAATATTCAATTTGTCCAATAAAAATGAACATTTAGATTGTTTATAATGTCTAATCTTTTACCTTTTATGAAGTCTGCTACAAAATTACGATATTCATATGACATTTTCTATGTTTGAATACATAGGTAGTTAGGACAAATTTCTAGAAAGTATGCTGTATCAAAACTTACACAATAGGGCCAGGGAGATGGCTCAGTAGAATAAATGCTTGCCTGGCAAGTGCAAGGGCCTGAGTTCAATCTCTGGTTCTGCAAAAAAACAAAACTTATGCAAATTTAAATTTCAATAGATATCGCTAAATTTCCTTTCAAATGATAAATTTCCTGGAATTTAATTTCTGGGCTTAGTGGTGTGTATATATAGTTTATCAACATATATGTTGTATCAGTATTCCTGAAACATAGAAATCTAGATAATTTGAAAATCCTCTTCCAAAAGACATGAAATATTAAACAATACATAAGGACCATCTCACAGATAGAATTTGGCTTACAAGAGAAGTAAGGCAAGTTCCTAGGATAAAAAATGAAGATGACCCTGAAAACCAGGAGAACAGCCACAGGGAGATAAATACCTGAGCTCAGTAAAGTGAAAAGTTGAACTAAAACTCTCTAATAACAGAAAAGAGAGAGAAAGAAGGAAGACTGAAATGAGTTAATAAGCTTAGTCTTAAGTAATTTGGTTTGGTCTAGTCATGCAGTGTAAAAAAAATATCTCCTGAGAATTTCTGACCACAAGCTGCCCTCAAGGGAGTTAGGAAGTCTAATATGTACTGCTTTGGAGGTACTTGAGGGCCTAGTAGAAAGAAATGCAAATCTCCAAAGATTCATGGTTTAAACCCCTGCTGTATAAGATCCCCAGGGATATAAATTTTGATTGGACATAAACTCATAATCCAAAATTGCATCATAAAAGAAGAAATAGATTTCCATGCATGAGTATAAATAGAATAAACAGCAGTGTTAGACCTCCTGGATTTCAGATAATTGAGCAATCAGAGAAAGTGAGAGTATACTGAATTCTATGGTTTTAGAAAGGTTTCAGGGAATGATATCACTAGTAAAATGTATAAGGAACACACACATGAACAATACAGGATAGAACTTAAAAAGCAAGGTAGAAGATGTATAAAGAAAAAATAATATATCGAGTCTCTGACTTATAAATGAGTTTGAGAACCTTTGTGAGTCAGTCGAATTTGCTTGTTAAATTCAACAATTTAACATTTAATTGATATAACAATTTAATTGTTATAGACCTTTGTCACAAATGTACAATGTAAAACATAAAAAACTAAAACCACTAAATATTGTAAATGTACTATTTGCACTTTTACAGTTACCTTAAAATTGTGGTACTGTGTAGTACATTGTAAATAACCTATTTTTACTTTTATGGTTATCTTAAAATATAAGGTAGATATGTGAGCTATTTCCACATTATCACATCTAAGAATGTTGATAATATGAAGTCCATTTCTATCTGCGAAAGCTCGCAACTCGGGTATTTGTAAGTTGGAGCCTGCTGTAATCCAACTTTAGAATGTTATAGAAGGGTTAAAGAAGCAGATTGGACATTCGGTTGCAAAAAGAATTTAAAAAAGAAAAGGAAAGAGCTGAGGGAAGTACCCAAAATACATCACAAAATGACAAGGATTGAGCATGTGAATGATGACGAATACATAAGCATGAGAGGGACAAATATATATTGTGTTGGCATTCTAGATGGAGAAAAGAGGATGGAAAAAGATGGAAAATATTTGAAGAGGTAATTGACAAGATATTCTGAAATAGATAAGAGATATAAATCTTTAGATTCAGGAAGCAGAATAAATCCCAAATATCCTCATTGTATTTTAGCATAAATAATGTTTTGATGAAATGTAACTAAATTTTGGGTGGCACCACACATACATACACAGCAAGAGGAGTGAAATTGTTTTAATTTTTTGTTAATTTCTTTAATGTCTGACTCAGTAAAATATAGCTGAACTCTTATCTGTTGCATTCAGTCTGTTCCAGTATCACTTTTCCTATCTTCTCTGGAAAAATTCTAATTTTCCAGAGAATGAAAATTTTAAAAAATACATGTTTTAGTATTGTTATAAATGTAATTTTGACTTTGTACATTTCCCCTAAAAACTTCAGGTTTCTTAAGGGTCGCTAGATCATGCTTTGATAGCTGCTGAGTTAGAATAGGTTTCCTGTTATGGGTCATGGTTGATGGATTAGGTGTTACACACACACACACACACACACACACACACACACACAGAGTCTGTCATTGTTTTACATGAATCATAATTTTTTCAGGTAATTTGAATATATTAAAGTATACTTGGATTTGAAACAAAACTTAAGGGGTTACTCTCTTCTCCTTGCCATGATTTAGAGGATTGTGAACATCAAGTACCTTTCTTTTACAACTATGTGCAGAAGTCTTGACTTATACCAGATATTTTTGCCTAATAAGAAGGGAGGTAAACCACTTGTCACCATAGGATTGAGAGATACATGTAAAAGATGAATACAATTCTCCAGTATGTAACTGCAAAACTGCCTCAGAAGCAGAAGCCAAAAAATCATTTACCAAGAGATCAACACACTGTTCTACTTTCTCTTTTGTATTTAGAGCCCATACACTTCAGAGCCATAAGGAAACTGATGTAACAATTGATGTAGAAACACTGACTCTGGAGACCAACCGAAGAGAATTAGCATATTTTTCAATTACCTGAGAAAAGTCTCATTTAAGTAGCTTGAGTTAAATTTTGCCTTCAAAGTTTCTTTAACTAATGTGCATCTAATGTTGCTCATTTCTGATTTCACGTCATTAAAGAGATAGGCCCCATCTGAATCTGTTAAGGGATTAGATTCTTTTACTCTATTGATCTTGTTCACATTGAGCAAATATGACCCATATGTTTTCCCTTTCTTACTCATCTCATTATATAAAAGTCTAAGCTGTGAGATAATATTTCAATAGTGTCCAGGAAGATAGTTATAATAACTCATTAAACTGCAGACATTTCAATTTCTATTAAAAAATAAGATTCTCTCTAAATATTTATATGAATCCACAAGGGTTAGTCCCAATACGTTTCTTTCTTTTTTTTTCCCAATACGTTTCTGCTGAAACATAGATAGTAGATTAGCTGGCCAATGTTTAACATGGGACACCTTGTGACGTGTAAACTGGCATTACAGAAAGGATATGAGATAAAATAATGATCTTTTCCCCAGCAGAATTGCACTTGTTACACAAACAGCTAGTGCGTACCTCCTAAGCATTAAGCCTTTTGCTAAGCCCTGATTAAGAAGAGAAATCAGAAAGAATTCTTTCTCTTAACAGCAAGTAATGGAAATAAATCTGTAAACAAAAATTCAAATAGAATGATCTAAGTCTTACAAAGTTATGAACACAGTATGTTTATGGTATAGGAAATGATGTACTTTGCTTGGAAATAGAAAGCCTTAATCTTTAAATTGGTCTCTTAATTTTTTTCTTACTATAATTGCTAATATGTATTAGTTGTACAAACTAATGGATTTCACTGTGACATTTCAATACATGCATATACTGTACTTTGATTGTACTCACCGTTCCTACTATACTTTCTTGCCCAGAAGGGTGGAAAATGGTGTGTGTGTGTGTGTGTGTGTGTGTGTGTGTGTGTACATGTGTGTTGTAATTCTTAAAGGAGATCCCTGAAGAGGTGGGAGGGAACTAGTCTCCAGCACATCATTAAATATATGAGAATTTAATGGAAATGTTTTCCAGATACATGGGAATGGTGCCCACATACACACATTTGGGATATTTTGGTGGGAAATTTTATTGAGGAAACTTTGAAAATTAATTTAAACTTTATTGGAGGTGCTGCAGAATTTGGGATATCAAAAAACTGTGTACTCAGGCCGGACACGTAGCTTGGCAGTCTAAGTACCTGCCTGGAAGGTACAAGGACATGGGTTCCATCCTCGGTACTGTATGCATGCTGGCCCTGCATCATGCTGGCCACTGAGACTGGGTGTGGTGGCACATGCCTGTAATCTCAGTGCTGGGCAGGCTGAGACAGGAGAAGTCTGATCTGCATAGCAAGATAAAGATAAAACAACAACAACAACAACAACAACAACAACAAAAACCCCTGTGTACTCTGAATCCTGTCTTTTAATGATTAGATTTCTCTATACAGGACATATAAATTTTGGAATAGCAAAGCTGCATTTGTGTGGATCAGGTACCTTAATGATCTGTTCTAGAATGTTAAAAAATGTATACATTTGTATCACAGGAGATGCCTTAAGAATGTTCCCTTATGTCGCTTTATATTTGTTTTTCATGAGTCCCTAAGTGCTGTTTTTTATGGATGTAAAAATGTGCCTTACAGCATTCAACAGTGATTTTTCACTTGCCAACTAGGATCCATTTCTTAGATGAAGTATTATTGTTTGTTTCACAGCTGGATTCTGTTAAAGATGCTGGTGACCCTTTGAGACAAAACAGATGTGCAAAGTTATTAGCCTTAGGGATGACTTTGAAATCAGAAATGGCATCCTATTCTGTAAATAGTTGCTATGGGTTCTGTGCTTTCAAGATGTTATGGTTATAAATAATCCACTAGCTGTTGCTCGCGCTGTTGCTTGTGTGGTTGCTTGCTATCATTCTGCCTGTAGGGCTGGTGCTAAGGGGAGAAGATGGGAAGACTTGATCAGCATGTAGCTTTGAAGCTGGGATAAAAGCCTGTATTTGCTCTCAAATTTGTTATAATTGTCAGTGGTGGGTGGGAGAAATGTATTAAGTCCCACTATGCATCAGGCTCTCACTGTAGAGAATGTAGAGTGATATGGCCTCCACAGGTGGTTCACAGGGGAAAGCAACACCTATTTAGCAATTAAGAGAAAGTTCAACATTATATCATGCAATATTCCTGACAGTTGAGCTTGTTAAAGCATGAAATGGTCACTGGGGAGAGATTCACTTGGCACAAGTTCCCTGGCTATGGTATTTATTAGTGATTATGAGAGTCAGGTTTGGTCTTCCAAACAGAGACAAACTTGCTTCCTGTAATGTTTTATAGATTTTGACATTGATTTTGGCCTCAGACATGTAAATTTCTGACTGCTATCTTCTTCCAAATTTAATTTACCAAAAGACATGGTTTATTCAATAATTTATCCCTTACCCACATCCCGGGAACTTCTGCTGATCATATGTTATTACCATTTCCAGTATGTAGTCATTGATTTTGTGGTGCTAATTGCTGTTAACTTACCTTCTTCTGGGCCACCTTTTTTGTTACCTGCCTTGGTTGTCTTTTTTCCCCAAATATACAAGATATCTTCTATAAACAGTATTTAAATGCTCAATAGTCAAAAAGAACTTGACAGGAGTATGGTGAGTTACATACTGTGAAAGGAGCTAATCAAAGCAACTTTTTAATTGCTATAGTAATGATTTAGATGTGCAAAAAACATTCAAGTTAAATTTGCATAACTAATTAAGCAAAGCTCACAACTGACAAACATAATTAGCACATCCAAAATTGAAACCACATCCTGGTCCTCTTAACTAGGAGCCAGAAAAGACAATGTAAAATGTTCCAAACTCCCTACTTTCCACTATCTGCAGATAGTTGCCAGTTGTCATATTTAGGTTTGTTACACATGGAACATAGTTAATTGCAAAACATTACTAAGGATCTTACTTTTTTAGACAATGAATTCTTGGCATATTTGTTCACTTCTAGTAGCTACATTTTATCTAACAGTGGAATCTCAAATGAGAAAGGAGATTTATCTGTCTTGTCTATTTATCAATTAATATCTGTTTATCTGTCTGTTTACACATATATATATGTACCCATCATCTATCCATTTATTTATCTTATATATATATCTCTCATCTATTCATTTACCTTTCTACAAATTGTTAGATAAGTTTTTGTGGTACATAAGTATTTTATTTGTGCAACTGGTTTCAGGTGAAGAAATAGAAATCTATATAATGGTAGGTCAAGTAATTATGGAACTCTATAAGAAAAAAATCAGATTCTTGAGATACCACAGCAATTCAGAATCATCTGGTATTTTTTGCTGTGCCAAAGCTATGCAAGTCTGAGAAAGTAGGGAACATTTCTTCCAATGATCTCCAGATTATCCAACTTGTGACATGGGTTGTCCCTTGACTACCAAAGTAGAATTCTGTACTCTCAGTGTGCAAAATGTGGGGGAAATGTCCCTCACCCTGTAGCCTAGATGCCCTTTCTCCTGCCTCAAAACAAAGACTTCAGTTGGAGCAAACCCCAGTATCTGGGTCAGGTCCATATTCTTCCCATTGCCAGTTTTACTCCTCAAATATAACTATAGCTGAGGCCTTAAACTTAAACAATCGCAGCACAGAGGTAGTGGCAAACCTTCCTTCATACAAACTGACTCTTGGAGGTCTCACTCATATATGTGTATTTCCCACACACAAGGACATTCTCTTTCATCACTGCAGTAAAACCATCAGAATCAGGAAATCAACATTGATGCATTACTACTATCTAATCCTCTGTCTCCATTGCAGTTTTGTGATTGTCCTACTAATGTATCTAAAAAATTGATGCAGTTCAAAAATGGGTTGCTTTAGAAATCAAGTCCCTTTAATTCCCTTTAGGATGAAATATTTCTTCAGTCTTTCTTGACTTGTATGATTTTGATATTTGTGAAGATTTATAATTTCAGTGCTTGAGAGGCTGAGGCAGGAGAATTGCAAGTTCAAGAACAACCTGGGCTGCATAGCAAGAAAAAGAAGCTTTCTCTAACAGTTACTTCATAGACTGTCCAATTTGAGTTTACGTGCTGTTGTAGGTTATACATTTGGCAGGAATGTCAAAGAACTGATGCTGTGTCTGTCATATCCATATGTCTTACTGGCAGCTGTGTTAACTTCGATCACATAACTAAGATGATGTCTGACAGCCTGGCATGGTGGCACCTGCTTATAATTTCAGCACTCTGGGAGGCAGGAAGATCACAAGTTTGAGCCAAGTTTGGGCAGCTTAGTAACTTTATGAGATTTTATCTCAAAATAAAAACCAGAAAAGGTTGGAGATTTAACTCAATAAGAAGGCCTTTGCTTCAATTCTTAGTACCAGAAGAAAAGTTATGATTTTTTTTTCCTTTGTAATGAATAAGTACTTTTTGAGGAGATATTTTGAGACAATTCAAAGAACCAGCTCAGCAATTTTAACATTATCAGTAGTTCTTGCAGGGGGCAGTTAGTATAGTAGTGTTTGCCTACTGCTGATTTTCTAATTTTTCTTCTCCTCTTTTGCATCTATTAATTAGCATTTTTCCATAAGGAAGAGCTGACTGGTTCATGAGAAAATTCAATGGATGGCAACTTGAGATATAAGAAAAAAAGTGGAGAAATAAAGCTGAACAGGCACAATGGGGTTAGAGTGATGAAATAATGTGGTACTAGAATGACCATGAAGTTTTGAGTCAGACAGTCTGGATTTGAATCCAGCTTTGCTATTTTTGGCAAGTTGTTCCTGAGTTTCTTGTGTGTGATAGATATTAATAACACCTACTGCAGACTGGCTGTGATGACTACAGATGATTATCAAAGAATATACAGTGTCTGTTAGGTATAGGTATCAATATAAGCTCGTAAATGCAGATACAGTTGGCTTTCCATATCCATTGTATTAGGTGATTCAACCAACTGCAGATAGAAAATATCTGGTAAAATGTTACATCTGTACTAAACACATGCAGACTTTTCTTGTCCTCATTCCCTGAATAATGCAGTATAACAACTACTTGCATACATTTGCATTTTATTACGTATAACAGGCAATCTAGAGACAATTTAAATTATATGGGAAGATGTATGCAAGCTCCATGCATTACTAAGACATTTTAGAGAAGGAATTTGAATATTTTTATTTCAGTATCTGAGTATTTTTATTTCAGTAATTGAGAAGAGTCTTGGAACCAAATCCCCATGGATACCCAAACAACAGTATATATTGTATATATGTGGGTCATAGCAGAACATAAAGCATTATATCACATAGACCAGGCTAATAAAGACTATAATATCACAGAATTTAAACCTATGACCTATGACTGGAATATCTATCTCTTCTCTCATTATCCCACAACCACGGTACCTCTTTTAGGCTTTTTTGGGATGAGTGGTAATTTCCCTTCAGGTTTGGGATTGCATCTAGGATCCTATGTTATTTATTTATTTATTTATTTATTTATTTTTAAAGTCATATTTATCTTTATTTTGTTTGTTTCTTACAAGATCATAATTTGAAAATTGCAGATATACCAAAAATAATTTTTTGCTATGAGTCAATGTACATTTTTGTCATTTAAAAAATTTTACAGGTATTTATGATTTCAAAAAATACATTTATCTCTGATAAAAATAAATTTGTCTTTTGCTAATAAACTCAGCTGTAAGCAGCAATAAAATAAGTATAAGTAAATACAAGTTATTAAAGTTTTCTATTATTTTTGGTGATACGTGCTTTTCCAGTTTTCTTTTCATTACATTTTAAAGTTATTGCAAATAACTTATGCTACTTAACATTAATAAAATAATAGTTTAATATATTCATATGGCTAATGTTCAAAATAAACCCTAATGTTTACAGATATTGAAAAATGATCCTATAGATTTACTTGGCTAAATTATTATTTTTTCTTTTCAATTTAATTTAATTTTATTTTGAAGAGTAAAATCAGAAGCAAGAATGGAAAAAAGAAACAGGGTAACATAAAACAATACATATGTTATAGATTTTCAAAATATGAATAGCTAAATGACAGTGGTCGTTATATTACCTATTTTTATCATCGAATCTGTTGCTCACCTTAACAGATTATAGTTATTGAAGTCTTTATAGTGTAAGAACCTGAGAGAAAAAATAAAACCTGAAAAGTATAATATATATAGTAAATTGGAAAAAGACTGAACTTAAGAATTGAACAATGAAGATGAGAGAAATGAGAAAAGATAGGAAAAAAGAAAGGAGGGAAAAACATGCAAGTATATATTCAGGATGGCTGAGATGATTGTATTCATAATTTCCATCACTTTTTTGAAAATAGCATTTAATGTTTAGAATTTTCACCTTGAATAACTCTGTATGCTGATTGATATCTGTGGTTTGCACATCTAGATTGAAGACAGCAATGTGTAATACAAAACCTGTGGTTGAATACCTCTCATCTTGGTCTTGTAAATGTGCATCATTTCTAATATCTTATCAATTATTATACTTTCTTTAAAATAAGTTAAAGCAAAAGAAGACAAAAAAATTTAAGATTTTTTAGCAAGTGCCAATAATCAATTACATCCTATGGTTTTTAAAGTTGGATAAAAAATTATGACTTATGGGGATTTTGGTTCTCCCTGAATTCAATGTAAAAATGAATCCTGTAAGTTGTTTAATTTTTTTTTTCTGTATTTAGGACAGGGTCTACAGGGTCTTACTATGTAGATTGTACTCGTAGTGATCCTCTTATTTTCAGCCTCCCAAGCGCTGGGATTACAGGTGCGCGCCACCTCGTGCAGTCTCATTTGCTGTCTCAGTGCGTCTTGGGGATGGGGCTGGCACAGCCAGTCAGGGATCGAACCCCGGCCAGCTGCTGCCCTCTGCTTAAGCAGGCGCTTTAGTCCGCTGAGCTATCAGGTGGGCCCTGAATTCTATAAGTTTTGGGTCCATACTCATCGGCATATTTTTGTCTGGAGATCTTTCTTCCCTTTGGTCTGAGCTTTTGGTTGAGTTTTTGACATTTAAGCTGACAAACTGTGTCTTTGGGTGCTGAACAACAGAGGAGGAGGAGGTGGAGGAAGAGGCAGGGCTAAGAGTATACAGAGGAGCAGTGGGAGTGGGCTTAGTAGGTCAAGTGACAAGATTTTAGATAGTTAAAATTTGTAGCTTAGGGAGCGGAGCAACAGGGATACATCCTGTTCTCTACTAGAAGCAACACAGAGAGATCTAGAAGGAGGGGCTCAGCTTAATGAAGCTAGTAGAGTTAAAGTGTGATAAGAAGGCCTACAAATTCTAGGGATTCCCTTTCGAAGGCAGAAATAAAAGAACCAGCAGTTAGTGAATAAATGCAATTCCTGCTGATAGCAGAAAAAGAAAGGAGGGAAAGATGAAAGGAAGAAGAAACTAGGGACACAATAAAGTAAAAACAATAGGAAGGTCAAAAATAAGAATCAAACTTTATTTTACTTAATTCAAGACATCTGGTCAGTGTATCACTGAAGAAAACTCTGCAAGCAAATGAAATTCAAAATTTCTATTTTTTATGACAACTATTCATCTCATCTGCTTATAGTTTTTAGTAGATCTTGTGGAAAGTTAAACTTTGCTGTTTTGAGTTTCACCTTCTTTTATTTCCTTTGTCCTGTGTGTGAAGAGGCCAGTGAACCTTAAAATAACCAAATGACAGAAAACCAAGGCAACAGGGACAAGTTTAAGTGCCTGGCCTAGATAATTAGTATCTGAATAATCAAGTATGTGGTGCATCACAATCCTTACATGGGCACAGTAATTAGGCTTTGATACTCTGAGCTATGATGTTATAACTTAGGTGAGAAGTTGCATAGTTTGGGGGTATTTTAGCTTTTAATTTAACAGCAAAGGAACTGATCCTGCCTTTTCTAGACATGTGAACTTCTTGGTCTATCACTCAGGGAACTCTAGAATAATGAAAAGAAAAGCTTGGAAACAGTGCTGGGTTGATTCCATGTGCTCCATTGCTTGACTAAGGATGTCCTTCACCCATATCCTTTGAATGCACATAAGTGTATTGTCCCTAGAGTACTTTTCAGATACTTTTGAGTCACAGCTGATTTTCAGTTATAAAACTAAGAGCAATTGTCTACATTCTCACTATGCATTTAAGATTATAGTTTATGTTTACTTATAAAAAGAATAACAAACCAGGGGAACACCCTACTTAACATGCAGCATGCGCTTAACTAGTTTAAAACTGTAGCAACAGGCATATCCTTGCACTTCTCCAAAATGTCCCCGTTCTTTCTCTAAAAGTGAATCTGTATTTTCAGAGTTGATTCTGATTATCTCTACTAAGTGTTGCACCAGAGATAGAGATGACAGAGATAGAGACAGAGGTGATAGAGATAGAGACAGAGACAGAGAGACAACTAAGAACCTCAATCTGTGACATTTTATTTTTTTTATTTTATTATTTTTGTGTGGAACCAGGGATTGAACTCAGGTCCTTGCATTTGCCAGGGAAGCACTTTATTCCACTGAGCCATCTCTCCAGCCCCAATCTGTGACATTTTAAAACTCACATTTAAGAATCAGTTTGGGGGTGGGAGTGTGGCTCAGCTGTAAAACACTAGCCTAGCAATGTGCTGAGGCTTTGGGTTTCATCCTCAGCACTCAAAGAAAAAGCTAATTTAATTACCATGATTTCTGTTTTATTGTAAGTTCAGTTGCTAAACGCTGATGAAGTAGAACTTTGATTTGTTCAAAATAACATCCTTATCTATTTGTGAAGTATAAGATGTATATCTGAGGTTCTATAGCTCCTATTACAGAGTCTAGAGAAACCAGAAAAGATAATACTCAGGTATCCTTAAAATAAGAGAAACGAGATGAAATATGATTTGAACAATACAGTATTTATTAATTAATTGAAATAATTCTTAGAAATAATCACCTTTGGAACTTGCTAGGGAAGAATATAAGATTTAAAATGTCATTTATATTTAGAATAAATTATAAAATTAAAAACACCAACACATACATATAGTAATACATGAAACTCTGGCCAACAATGTTGTCTAACAAAATGATTCCAGTTGAAAAGTACATATTTCTAAAACTTCCATCATCTTCAGCAAATCTAAGTGCTTTTGAAATAAAGTCTAACATTTATATTCATTCTCATCCTTTGAATTTTCTGAATTTAGTAGCATTTGCTGCTGTCCTATTACTTGATTCTTATTTATTTATTTATTTATTTTTACTTATTTATTTTTTTGGTGGTACCAGGGATCAAACTCAGGACCTTGTACTTGCCAGACAAGCACTTATTCCACTGAGCTATCTCCCCAGAAACTTTTGTTTTATGAAATTCTTTGATTATTTAAAAGGTCTTTAGTGATACTATTCTGTGAAGTATTTTTATTTATTTTTCATTTTTATTTATCTTTATTTTTATTTTTGGGAGTACCAGGGATCAAACTCAGGACCATGTGCTTGTATGCCTCTGAGCTATCTCCTTGGCTTTTGTTTTTTTAAATCGTTCCATGAATTATTAACTCCTTTTGCTGACATCCCTTAAAGACCAAGATAAAATTACTCTGTGTTATGGCTCACAGAACATGTTTCACACAGTTTACCTTGCTTTAGTATGAAACAATAACAAAATGAAAATAAAGGCTCTGGACCTGAGATAGCATATATCATTCAAGAAGCTACTGCTGTGCATGCTGTGTAAACTTTTATCTTTGAAAAAATAAACTCAGATACTCTTAAAGCTGAAAGGCAAAGTCTCTGTACATTCTCCCATGAAGCTCCACGTGGTCATCTCCATTCCAATCCCGGTCGCAGACTCATTTTTTTCTTTGCCTGGGGGCGTTGTTCTCTACTCCGTTGCTATCATCCGACTTCAGCTGCTCAATTTGTTCAAATTCTTTCCCGTCATCTGGATGCTTCTTTTTCTTCTTCGTGTTCACTTCACACAGAAGAATAACAGACATTAAAACAATGACTTCGGCGATGATAGCAAAGAACGGCTTAAGGGGCACCAGGAAGCTCAGCACCACAAGGTCCAGCTGGTCCATGCTCTGGCCCAGCTGGAACTCTGCTCGGCACCAGTAGGCGCCCCCGTCCTCTTCCTGGAGATTCCTCATCTTGAGCTTCGTCTTATTGCTGTGGGTCCCACTGATGACATACGTGTCGTTCATGAGAGCATCGATTGGAACCTGTTCACTCCCGTTACTTCTATACCAGGCCCAGCGCATGGGAAGGCACTTGGGACACTTACACACTAGCACAGCAGTGTCCCCCATGTAAGTGATGAACGGCTTGTTTTTTCCACTAAGTTCAGGAACTTTGAAGTTAAACGTTCCCCTTTGTTCCTGCTTGCCTTATAAAAGGCAGGAATAGCTCCCCATTTGCTTGCTGTTGATGATGGTGAACTGGTACTGGGCATGCATAGTGTTGTCCGCGAACACTGCATGAGGAGAACGCAGCATCAGTTCGGTGCCTCTGGTCCAGGTCACGTTGACCAACGTCACATTCCCTGATGGTGTGAACTTACAGGTGAGAGAAACGAGAGAAGGGCTCTCCAAAGTGATATTTTTTTCTACCATCCTGGAATGTTTGGTTAGCTGAATGCTGTGCCTCTCCAAAGGAAACTCAGAATAGTTTGTGCTCACTCTTTCCCCGACAGACAAACTTGTAACAGGGGAATCTGTGGGAGCGCCGTCTGCCCAGCCCCCACGGGCCGCTACCAGAGCACCGGGCAGCAGCAGCAGCAGCAGCAGCAGCAGCAGCAGCAGCAGCAGCAGCAGCAGCAGCAGCAGCAGCAGCAGCAGCAGCAGCAGCAGCAGAAGCAGCAGCGTGCTCGCGCCTAGGCCCCGGGGTTGATTCTCATTTAATGTGAATGCATTTTAAGTTTATCCAACTAGAATTTAAACTAGAAAATAGGGCCTATGTCACTTGAAAATAGGGCCTATGTCTTCAACTTTATTTTTTAAATTTCATACAACATCTAGCAACAAACCTTAGTGCAAGAAAAATTCAATGTGATGACACTTCTACATAGATTTCATTGCTAATAACATCATATATTCTAAAATCTGAATTTAAAAAAATGTGATTTTAAGTCTATTCCTTTCTAAAATGTGATTCTGTCACATTTAGGAACTCAATTTCCAGTTAAGAGTTTTCTACTAACCGAGTGGCATAAGTATAAATATGCCTTTCTCTCCACTAACACATACAGAGAACCAAAGTAAATGTAGTCACACTGGGTGGTGCACACGTGTATTCCTGAACTCTGGGAAACTGAGGCAGGAGAACTTCAAATTTAAGCCTATCTGAGCAACATAGTGACCTCTCAAAAACTCTGTTTCAAAATGAATTAAAAAGTGGGCAGGGGTTCTGGAGATATAGCTAGCTCAAAAATCCCTAGTACTAGAAGAAAATATTAAATACATTGATACAAATCATAGAAAATGAGCAAGTTTATCTGCTCTTTGCATTAATTAAAGAGATTTCATGGAAAGGTTGACATTGATGACCACAAAGGTAACTAGAAGCATAAGCTGATCTCTCCCTTGGAGTATACTTGAAGGGGGTGCTTTATATTTTAAGTAACAAAATTAAAACTTCTTTTGTGTACATGTTATTTCTTTGGAGTATCTTGCTTAGAGGACATGAAAATTCCAAACTCAAAGACCTTTATATCTCAAGCCCCACTACAAAACTAGTGATTTCCCTGCTGAACTCTGCAAGGGTTGGGGAGCTCCAGAATTTTCTTCAAGAAAAATTATCTCCTAAATAATTACAGTGGGACAGGGACAGGGAAGGGGAGGAGTGTGGTCCTAAAGCTTCTCTGTGCCACCTCAGGAGAAGGCGCGATGTCAGCAATTTCATGATGAGGATGAGCCCAAGATTCATTCACCTCCTTTAAAGAGTATATTAGGCCATGGCACTCGTGCCTTATAACAGAAGCACAATAAGACAAGTGGGCAAAGGGTGGTGCAGAAGTGCTGACAGATCTCATGTAGTAGCTGAGTAACTCCCCTTTTCTTCTACCAGAAGAAAATTCATCTTATTATTCACTATGGGTACCAGTTGCAGAGTTCAGCCCAATTGAGAAACTTTCCATCTTTCTGTTGCCACTCTGACAGCAGATCACTACCATCTGCCAGCTCAGGGCTTTAATGGAATTGTCCATTAGTAAAAATCACAATGTTCATTGTTGTCTAAGTTAAGCTTTAAAATGAAAAGGTTAATAAAAATAGATCACACACACACACACACACACACACACACACACACACATATATGCTGTATTGACTTAATAATACCATTTAAGTATATGTAGGATGGTCCTATAACACTTCATGTGCTTCTTTATTATGGTTTTCATTACTTATATATATGGTGGTAAATCCCTTGAGGTCGAGTACATATATCATCTTTCTTGACATTGTTCTCAATTACTAGGATGTGATCTTAAATTTAGGCAGTTTATAATGAACACACATTAAATATATGAACAAGTTATTCATTTAGTATTGATATTTAATTCCATTTCTCTGTGAAGAGTACCACTATAGTGAGTTTAGTAGAAAATGAGATGAATGAAAATGTCAGCAGGTTCTGCTCTGTATGTCTCTGTCTGTGGCCATAAATCTAAACAGTATATTAGGAGTGGGTGCACTTCCACCTTGTTGAAAGGGTGAAGAAGGGCATTGGTTTTCTCATTTGCGTTCAGTGCCCTTTACATTGATACATCAATTTTCTAGTTTCAATGCCTAAAAGGGACCATACTATAATTCTAGCTGTCTGTTTTGGGGTTCTAATTGGTAGTTCATTCTTTTACAAGGAAGAGTTTGATTGTTCTCTTCCAAATACTCTTCCATCTGCAGCCCACTGTTGTGACAAATGTTTTATGCCACCTTGGCATTGAGCTACCCAGAAGCACTTTTGTTGTTTGCATCAGAAAGTCATAACTCACTTTTCTTCCAGACTGTTTTTATGTGTTGAATCATGCCAGTGCTTATATTCACCCCTTATAGACTTCCCTAATAAGTATTAATTCTAAACCTGGCTATGTTCTTATTAAAGTTCTCCTTAGAGATCATATGTAAAGAAATGGAAGTGCAGAAGAAATATCTTGCATCTCATATTACACAAAGATCTAAAGATCTGTTGCCATGATTTATGCTTTCCTTCTTTTAGGCAAAAAAAAAAAAAAAAAAAAAAGATCTATGTTTCACAAAATCCTGCCAAAGCAGGGCTAGTTGACTTGGATTTTCTGTAATCTAATAGAGCAAGTTCAATGACTTGAGATGCCTGGTGTATATTTCAGTTCATGGGTCACAAGGAGATATGCTATATTAATTTTCTCAACTGAATCTCTTAGTCTGAATTACATTATTTTGGTACTGCCTTTCCTGAATGAACTGCTGCTATCGGAGCATCTAGCATCTCATACTCACCAAAGAAAGGGAATCCTTGAATGTTAGTGAGTTATTGAATTCCAATAAGATCTTATTCTCTGTTGAGGAAATTGGCTGGTGGATGTAGTATCTTAATGCTGTGGGGGTAAAAATCTTTATCTATCTATCTATCTATCTATCTATCTATCTATCTATCTATCTATTTATCATACTTTTCTACTAGTAAATGTGAATCATGAACATCATGAGGCTTTCCTAGATTATTTCCAGGCTCCTCATTCACCCAGGATGAACCTCAAACTCATTCACATAGCACAGAGGATCTTTTGTCTTCTGGTATCAGGTTTTGACCCCATCTCTTCTTACTACCTCCTTCTGTTCTTTTCTCCAGCTGGTCTGGATTACCTTCCAAGCCTCTAGTGTTCTCTCTTGAGTCAACTTACACACAGGCTTTCTGCCTGGGCTGTGACCTGTCCTCTCCTCACATCTGTCGTACTATTCATAATAACACTAGTAGGAGGTAGGCTCTATGTGAAGTAGGGCTTATGTGAATTCTTAATTGCTACGACTCATGAATACTATAATTATTCCCATTTCACAGATAAAGGAAGAGATGCTTAAGTGAGCTTAAGAGCCCTACCCAGGCTCATACAGCTATTAAGCGGTAGGTAGCACAGGGAGTGGAAGCTGAGTAATCTCACTCTGGAGACCGCTTGAGGTGATACTGCCTTCTTCCCCAGCATGTCAGCTAGCTATGGTTATGTGGCCAACTCCTACTTATTATTTAGACATTGCTTGCTTTACAAAAGCAAGTACTTTCCTGGTAGGTTATGCACCCCTTCTGGGATTGTTCCTATTGCAACTTTCAGTTCTCCATTTGCAACACTTATCATATACAGTAACTTCCCTATGAAATTGTGTTTACTCTTTTATATCTCCATGAACTTCTTAGGCATAGACGGCAGTCTATGCCATCTATGATCTAAGAGGTATCTGTCTCTTTTGCTGTTTTATCCCCAGTAGTTCCTAGGAAGCTTGGCATTCATCAGGAGGTTAGTAAATGTTTGAAGGAGTAGAGTTAGGTCCTTATCTCATCTGGCTGAACTTAGCTCCACTAAAAACCTTGCACAGTTCTTTTGGCAGGAAAATCTTGATCCTATTCTTACTGAGTTCAGACTCTAAAGTAGGAAACAACAACTTCTCCTTTTCAGGGGAAGATAGAATTGTATGGCTAGAGTGAGACTTTCTTATGGTTAACAGGGCTTCATCCTGTGGACCAGGCTATTGCTCACTCAGGCTTTGGCGCACTTTGGCCACTTTCTTCCCCTGTAAAATTCTCATTTGCAGAAGAGAAAAACCAGAAGCGGCCTGTCACTTTCCAGAGGTCTCACCAAGGAATTCTCATTTCTCATTTAGCCTGTTCCCCAATATCATGTAATGCTGAAGTTGGAAGAGACACCAGACAGTTACTCACCAAATACATTCTAATTGTGAGCAAAAACTGAGTCCCAGAGAGGTCCAAACTCATCCACTCTTATTGGCCAAGATGGAGATACAATCTATATCTTTCATTTAAGTAATATCTTACTGCACTAAAACATTAGTTTACAAAACACTTTAAACTTTGACATTTATAATAAATGTATTGTCTCAAAGCAACACATAGTTATTCATATGATTCATGTAATATTAGCACTACAGAAACAAGAAGTTAAAAAATTTGTTAAAGGCTAAATAAACTTTCACAAAATTCAATATCACTTGATGATTTTTCATAAATACAAATATACCCATGAAACTTGTATGCAGATGAACAAGACATTAAAAATAAAAGTTTTTAAAAATTAAGTTTATGAGTACAATTTATTTATTTATTTTTTTGTGATAATTGTGCCTGGTTTATTTATTTTTTTTTGACATCAGTTATTTTATTTTAAAGAAAATAAAATAAAAACAATGGCACAAAATCTCAAAACAAGATTTCAGGAGAGTTACAATGGTTAGTACATTGTGTATTATTACTGCCAAAGTAGTTTCTCATATTACAAGATATAGGCAAGAAATAATAAATAAACAACATAGGTACAAACTTCTTTTTTTAAAAAAGTCAACAGAAAATGGAAATATACTTTTTAAAGTTTCTAATACTAGGAGAAGATATCATACAATGTCTTTTAAATAAATTGTAA
>NW_004524587.1:27667666-27676462 GCF_000260255.1 Octodon degus
GCAAGAAGTTCTGCTCCTGAATCACCTGGGTGGGTCTTGCCTCTAGCCTCTTTGCAGGGAGTTCTGCTGAAGGGTTCCTTGCTGGGCCTGCGCTCTGGGTCTATTCAGGATCCCGTGGCCCACGGTCGTCTCACTCACTCGCCGGGCCTGCGCTCTGGGTCTGTTTAGGATCCCGCGGCCCCCAGTTGTCTCACTCACTCACCAGGCCTGTGCTCTGGGTCTGTTCAGGATCCCACGGCCTCGGTCTTCTCACTCTATGAGTACAGTTTAGATATACCTAATGATCACATTTATTGTAGGGAATTTCTACCTGTACAGGATATGTCTTTATTCTACTTTTTTACCCATTCCTCCTTCCTCCCATAAGCCTCTCACTCCTCCTTATTCATAAAATTTTACTTCCATATTTTCTTCTTTTCTCATTATTTTCTTTCCCTTTTTTCTGTTCCTCCTCTCTCCTCTCTAATTTCCCTTCCCATTTAAACATTTTCTTCTTATTTTGTAATATCTATTACATATTTTGGTCCTTACTTATACTTTAGTTTCTCACACCAGAGAAACAATGTAGTATGTATCCATGTATGTTTGATTTGTTTCACTTAAGAGTATGGTCTCAAGTTACATCTATTTACTTAGAAATACCTCAAATTCATTCTTCTATATGGCTGAGTAGTACTTCATTGTGTATAAATAAACTACATCTTCTTTGTCCATTCATTTCTTGGTGAATATTTGGACTTGTTTCCAAGATTTAGCTATAGACTATGCTGCTATAAACGTGGGTATACATGTATCATTGTAGTATGAAGCTTTTAATTCTTTTGTGAAGACATTAAGAAAGGAATAACTGGGTCAAATGGGACCTGTAGACCTAGGTTTTTGAGGAATCTCCACAATGATTTTCACAGTGGCTGTACTGGTCTGCACTCTTAATAATAGTGAAAAAGAGTTCCTTTGTTACCCAAAGCCTTACCAGCATTTGTTATTGGTTGATTTCTTGATGATAGCCATTTTTTCTGGAGTGAGATGGAATCTCAGCATCATTTTACTTTGCACCTCTCAAATGACTGGTGGTATTGAACAGTTTTTCATATATTTATTTGCCATTTGTATTTCTTCATCTGAGAAACGTGTGTGCATTTGAGATGCCCATTTTTGGATTGGGTCTTTAAATGAGGGGGTATAATTTTTTTCATTTCTTTATATTTTAAAAATACTTTACTTATTTATGTGGTACAGGGTCTCGCTACACAGCTCAGACTCATAGTGATTTTCCTGTCTGAGCCTCCCCAGTGCTGGGATTGCAGGTGTGCACCACCATGCCTGGTCTTGGTGGCCGACACATCACACTCCAGGTTCTGGGGCAGTATGGCATGTGCTACTGGGGATTGAGCCTGGGTCCTTGTGCTTGCCAGGCAGGTGCTTAGACTGCAAAGCTATCTCCCCATCCCTATACATTCTGTATATTAGTCCTTTGAGAAAAACTGGCTAAATTTTTTTTCCTATTACATGGGTTGTCTTTTTCACTCTGTAGATGATTCTTTTTGTTATGCAAAAGCTTTTTAATAAAATGAGATCCCAGTTGTTGATTCTTTGTAATATTTTTCATGTAATCAGGGTTTTGTTCATGAAGTCTTTGCCTATACCATTGTCTTCAAGATTTCTACCTATCCTCTCAGCATGTTTAGTGTTTCTGTTTTAGTACTTAGATCTTTGATTGATTTTGATTTTAGTTTAGTGAATGTCGTAAGAGATGTGGGTTTAGTTTAATTGATAGATTCTTAATTACACCTTTCTTTTGATTGACAGATATAGGGTTATTTAGAATTTTTATATCTCCTTACTTCAGTTTTGGCAATTCATATGTATCCAGGAATTTATCTATTTCTTCTGTGTTTTCCATCAAAATAGGTATTGGTTATCTTATGGGTTTATGTAGAATCAATTGTGGTTTAATCCTTTTCATTCTTAATTGCCTTTATCTAAGAGTTTTTCTTCCTTTTTTGGTAAGGTTGCTAAGTATTAATTTTATTTAATCTTTCAATGAACAAACTCTTCATTTCATTGATTCTTTGTAGTGGTTTTTTTAAAATCCCTAATTGCATTAATTTTTGCTCTGATCTTTATAATTTCTTCCCTCACATGAACTTTGAGCTTCACTTGTTCTTCTTTTGCTAGAAGTTTGAAATTCAACATTAGGTTGTATATTTGAGCTGGCTTTGTTTTACTGATGTGGGAATTCACCACTATGAATTTTCCTCCTAGGACTACTTCTATTGCTTCCCATGGTCTTTGATATGTTGTATTGGCATTAGTATTTAATTGTAAAAAAAAATGTTTCTTCTTTATTTTTTATGAACTATTTGTTGTGGGTGTTAATTTCCATATATTTGTGTAGCTTTTGTGGTTTCTTTTGGTGTTTATTTCTTATTTCATTGCACTATGGCCTGACAATATGCATTTTTTTTTTTTTTTTTTTTTTTTTTTTTTTTTTTTTTTGCGAACTAGGGTTTGAACTCAGGTCCTTGAGCTTTCCAGGCAAGCGCTTATTCTACTGAGCCATCTCCATGGCCCAATGCATGGGGTAATTTAAATTCTTTTACATTTATTTAAGCATGTTCTATGGGCCAGTATATAGTCTGTTTTGGAGAATATCCCATATATAGCTGAGAAGAATGTGCACTCTGATGTTGTGGGCTGGAACACTCTGTCGACATCTACTAAGTCTATTTTTTCACAGATTTAGTTCAGTTTTGATATTTCACTGTTGATTTTTAGTCTAGTTGATCTGTCTTTTTTGTGACAGTGGGGTATTGAGGGCCCCCATTACAACTGTATTAGTGCTTTTTGATGTTTTATGTCCTTTAATATTTGTTTCAGATAGTTGGTTGTGGTGGAATTTGGTACGTAGATATTTATGATTGTTATCTCTTCCTCCTTGGGTTTTCCCTTCACAAGTATATAGTGATCTTTTTCTCCCTTGATCAGTCTTGGCTTAAAGTTTACTTTGTTTGCAAATAGAATAGCTACCCTGATTTTGACCTGGTTCCTGTCACTTGAAGTATTGTTTTATATATGGTGACTTTTCGTCTATGAGTTTCTTTTTAAGTTAAATATGTTTCTTTTATGCAGTATATTGTTAAATCTTGTTTCTTGACTCACTCTGCCAGTCTGTTTCTTTTGATTGACAAATTGAGACCATTTACATTGATCATTATAAATGATGTATAGTGATTTATCCTTGTCATATTATTTTCCTATTTTTGTTTTTCTCTCTTTCTCGTTTAGAAGGTTTTTTAGTATAAATAATATTTTTGTGCCAGCAAGATAGCTCAGCAGTCTAAAGCACCTGCTTAGGCAAGCTTAGGCAGGTGCAGGGAACTGTGGTTTGATCCCTGGCATCACATGCCATACCAGCCCCACCCTCAAGGGGGCTGAGCTGGCAAAAAATATTTTTTTTAATATTATCTGATCACCTAAGTATTTTCTATAAAACATGTTTCTCACTTACCCTAATAGGGTTGGGTAGAGATGGTTGGTATCTTAATCTGCTTGATGTTTTATTTGTAGGACAGAATATCCTTGAATGGATAATTTACAAAGAAAATAATTTATTTCTTGGGCTGGCAATATAGTTCAGTGGTATAAGTGCCTTCTTGGTAAGCACAAGGTCCTGAGTTCAATTCCTGGTACAAAAAAAAAATCAAGACTCTATTTCTTGTAGTTATGGAGACTGGAAACCCACTATTAAGGAGCTGGCACCTGGCAAGAGTTTTCTTTCTGCTCATCCCATAGCAGAAGATTGAAGAATGAAGGTAGAGCAGATTAAGACACCAAGATACACACACACACACACACACACACACACACACACACACACACACACATATATATATAATGCACAGCTGTACTACTTGACCAACTCCTATGATGACTACCAAGATCTATACCTTATCACCTCTTACTAGGTCCCACTTTCTAATCACTATTGCATAGAGAATTAAGTATTTAATAGTAACTTTTGGGGGACAGAGTTGAACCATAGCAGCAAGATACTTTTGAGATAATTTTATTTTTATGTACAATTTTCACAATCTCATGATAAACTTTTAAGTATTTCATTCTTTGTTGTTTTTATGATGAAGATGTATGTTACTTATTTGTGACGTCAATATGTCATCAGGGTGATACTGCAAAGTCATGAAGAATATATTTGTGTGATACTGATCTTCTGTAGTGCCCAAATATTAATTTAGGGCACTTTTTGTGATTTATCCATGGGATTTGTAAGAATAGATGTGTGCATCATTCCTTTTAAAGGAAGAAAAAATCTTGAATATATTAGCAGCAGCATGAATACTATAAGTGGTGAAAGTATGGTTAGAACTCACTGTGTACTTTTGGCCAACTTGGATGTATATCTGAGAGGAACGACTGGCATTAGGATGTCTGACTGTCACACTGACCTTGCTCTGTTCTTAACCAGTGTGATACTTCATCTTGATTGCCAGTTTTGTTGGCTTGAGAGATTAGTGAAGCATACTTCTGGGTGTGTCTGGTGGGTCATGGAGGCGTCACCTCAGGAACTTTATGACTGGTTCTTTCCAATCATAACTATGAATTGAGCACTTTTCATCTGCCTGATCCTTCCACCGTGAGGTTTCTGCCTCAAAGCCAGCTGACCATGAGTTAAAACTTTAGAAACCTTGAGTTAAAAACAAACACCTCTTACTCTAAGTTGTGTATGTTAGAAATTTTGTCCCTGCTACAAATGTTGACCAATATAGCAGGCTACTCCATGCGCTTGGTCCAGCTGATTAGTAGAAGGCTTTTAGCATTTTCAGTATTACCTGACAGAGCGCTCTACTCCTGATAGTGCTTAGAACTTTGGAGAAATTATTTACCCAGAAATATTTTCTTCATTTCATTATCAAATAGTAATAACAAACACTTGAGGGGAATCCAAACTTCTGCTTGAGATTAGGCCAAAATATAACACTTACTTGAAAGGTTTATTTTTATTTTATAGAATAGAACAATAACTGGGCAATTTCTTGAAAAGTTTTCATGATCTAAAAGTTTCTTATCCAAATAGTTTCCTTTTTGGTATGGGTAGTGGAATGCAGGGACTTTTCATGCTAAGCACATGCTTTACCATTGAGTTAACTACACATTAGCCCAGTTTAACAGATTTTTTAATATCATTTAATGGGCTAAGAAAGTTTTTTTTCTTCTTATTTTCTATCCGTATTTATGAGGTAATTGAATTCTTCAGACAAATGGCTCACTTTAGTTCAAGAAAACAATGGTTCTTACTTGTTTTATGTTATTCCTGCAATCATGAAAAGCAGTCTTCTAGCCAGCAACACATTAACTTACTTAATTAACACGTACTTTATCTACTTCAAGGACAAGAAGGATCCAGTTATGGACTATGGATAATTTTACCTTTTACCTTTTGGTAGCATCTTTCTGCTCTCCACTTTTCTCCTTTAGCCTTATCTCATTGCATAAGCGTTCAATAGGAGTCTAGCAATTGCATGATAAAATTAAGTATAAAACCACAAAAAGTCCCAAGAATTTGAGAGTTGCATTTTAACTTCATCAAGAAAATAATAACATGATCTTTGCCCTTGGCTTGGAGAAGTTTGTGTGGTAAGTACATGAGGCTTATTCTGTTTGCATGCTCTTATTGAACACCTTATTTTTTTGAGGAGAATCATACCTAAGTGGGGTCGCTATTGAGGGGACACAGTCCCCAGGAAAGGGAAGTGTTATCCTGTTGATGCCACCAAAACCTGTTAGGGACTATTAATATTGTTGTTCGTTTAGGTATGCATGGTTGTCACAGCAACAACAATCTCATAGTTCTTTGAAGCCCTCTGTGTATCAAAATTTTCTCTCCTTCCTGTCACGGACTGAACCCCATGCTTTCTCTCCTTATGAGCTACATATTCCTCTAGGATCCCTAGAGAGAGAAGAGATTCTTTGCTGGATTAAGACAAAGGAGAAACCTACATGAAAATGAGCCTCTCTCCCCCTTTAGCTGCTTCAAAGAAACTGAGAATGAGTAGTTTAGAAGGTAGGTGATTATTGAAAATCTTGGTCAGCTGAAATGTGAATAAGTCCTTGGCAAAGTTCACAGCTATTCTTTTATGCAGGGTGGCCAGGACACTGAGTGTCCTGATTAAAACCAAAATTGTAAATGTTAGCACAAACTCCCAGTGTTATGCGGTAATAGGGTGCAATCTCTTGCCAACTCTTTTTCATAATCAAAGAACTTCTTAAGGACCATATAGAGTTCATAAAATATGTTTCTTAAAGGGACACATTCATTTCTTAAATTTTATCTTTCTAACCAGGGAATGATAGGGAAAGTTGATGTGCTTTTGAAAGCTTTTGTTTTTACCTAAAGATGATTATCTTTGAAGACTTCACTCAATATGTCTTTGTCTTAGATTCTGCCCTAATTTACTTCATCGTCAACACACAGGCTTAAATATCACATGGTTTCTCTTATATAGGAAAGCCAAAATATGAATAAAGATCAAAATAAAATATAGATAATAAGTAGGGAAACATCTTTTTCAAATGGGAAGGGGACTAAGAGATGAAGGGAGGTGGGAGGGAGGTAAAGATAAGGGGATGATAAAAAAATTGAGATGTGTAATGTATGTTACTTCTCACAAGGAATGTAATCATTATGTACTGCAAGCATATATTCATAATAAAAGCTGAAGAAGCAATTGAGAAGAGTTATAATTTATGGATACATTACATACTAGCCAAGTGAGGGGAGCTGAGACAGACAGGCTGTCTTTTTACAGCTATTGAAAAGAGATGTTAAGTCCTTATAGAATCCTTAGTTGAAACATACATGTAAATATTAGGACACCTGCTTGAATATGTTTATCAAAAATTCATTATAGTTTCCTCCTCCTTCTGTCATTATTCTGATCATCAGGATGATCAAGAACAGATTTCTGTATTTCTGCAGAGAAGCTTACTCATTTCTCTCCAAAATTCTCTTACCTAATAATACCTATTGTTCAATCATAAGTAATATCTAACAGTAAAATCTTTTATCAAAAGTAAATTATCTTTGAGAAGGATTTAAACTTGGAATTCTTTGTTGATCAAATACATTGTCATTTCTCTCTTTTTCACTTTAGAGAAGAAACCTCTAGACTAATTACTCTTCTTAGGCAAAGTTGAGCCTGGGTTATTCTGACTTCTAAAAGAGAATGAGAGACAGTATGGCAGTAATTGGTATGTCATGACAATCAGTACGTATTTAGAAGACCAGAATGACAGGCATTCCAAGCATGACCCTACCATTACACATTGCTATCTTCAGTGCAGTTGCTTGGTTCACAGGTATCAGCATATATAGCTACTCAGGGTGAGAATCCTACCAATTAACTCTAGTTTTAAAAACAGATTCTGAGGATCATTGCCTTACCTATCTTGTGCATATAAATGTATGGCTTTGCCCCTATCATATTTCCTAGCTTTTCTCCTTGCCCTCTCTTTGTTATTAATCCTCAAGTCCTCTCTTTCCTTTTAATTGTGTTATACCTTTCTATTTTTATTTCTTCTTTTGCGTTCTTACACTAGGGAGACTATACAATATTTACACATGTGGGTCTGGTTTATTTCACTTATGAATATATCTTCAAGTGGCATCCACTTAAATATAGAGCCTTCGAGTTTATCATTCTTTATAGCTGAGTAATACTCCAGTATATCAAAATACCACTTCTTTTTCATCCATTCCTCAGGTGACAGGCATCTCTAAAAGAGAGTGAGCATGTTTTTGGTTTTGTTTGTGTTTTGCAAGTCTTTGCATGGACTCCTGGAACTTATTTCTGGAAGACTTTCCTATCCCAACCATTCTTTCTTGTCTCTTTTTATTTGTCTTCCCATATTATCAGCATAGATTCTTCCTATCTATTTATACATAAGATCATAGTATTTTTGAGTTGCAAATGCTTTCTATCTTCTCTTGTATGTTTTTATCCTCAAAACTTGACAATAGTTGACTATGCTCCTATTGTCGTCTTTAAAAACTTGGAGCTGGGCTTGGTGACACTAATGTAATTCAAGCACTAGGAGGTAGTCAAGATTGCCATGAGACTGAGGCCATCTTGGGCTACATAATGAGTTAAAATCTAATCTGAGATACATAGTCAGATTCTGTCTCAAAAAATATCAAAACAAAGCAAAAAAGCCCTCTTTTTATGCATAGGTATGTTAGTAGCTGAGCACATGTCAAACATTTTATTATATCCAGTTAATTCTACCAATACATGTTTTTCTTAATAATTCATTCATTCAATCATTCATTTTCTTTTTGGTAGTACTGCGGGTTGAACTCAGGGCCTGAGTCATATCCACAACCTTTTTTCTTTTTTATGGAAGGACTAGCGTCTTGCTAAATTGCCCAGGTTTGGCTCAGACTTTTGATCCTCCTGCCTCAGCTTCTCCACCATAATTTCTTATCAAGATTAACTGAAATAATATGTGTAAGGGCTCCTTGGAAAGTGTGGAGTACTACAGATAAGTACAGGGTATGTGGATATTCATCCTTAATATGTGATCCAGCAATCCGCATCAGCACGGTGGCTTTAACTGTGTTCTTGGCTGAAGTGGAAAAAACTTACCAGAAATCCACTACAAAAATATACATTTCCCTGGACCAAATAATTTCATTACTAGAAATCTATACTGCAGAAATTTTCATATGACAACAAATGCTAACTGAAGCATTGTGATTGAAAAGCTGGAAACAATCTT
>NW_004524587.1:27676652-27693564 GCF_000260255.1 Octodon degus
AAAAAAAAAAAAAAAATATTGCCACTAGAAGCAAACGAGGTTGATCTATTCTGCAATTGCATAGAAATATCTTCAAGGCATATGGTGTATGAAAAAGCAATTCATAAAACATGTAGTGTATAATCCCATTTATGATGTAAAAAAGAAAATTGCACAAAAATGAAACAAAACCACATCTATATATGTGAATACACTTGTAGTAAGTTTGTAATATCCCTAATTGCTGAGCTGGCTCCTTTTATTGTGCCATGAACCACAGAAAGCAGAAGTTAAGAACTGAGTTCTCAGGCTGGGGAGACAGCTCAAGTGGCATAAGTGTCTGCCTGGCATGCACATGGTCCTGAGTTTGATCCCCAGTACCACAACAAAACAAAGCAAAAAAAAATCCAACAAAACAGTTTTAGGGGCTGAGAATATGCTCAGTGGGAGAGCTGGAGTCATGACTGGCTTCATATCAAGGTGTGATAGCACGTGTGATTATTGACAAAGGAGAATTTAGCTGTTCTTCACATACCCACCGCTAAAATGAAATAGACAATATGAATAATTTTAAATGTATAGAAATAAATCTAGACTACATTTGATTATCCCATACATAGAGTAGTGTCAAATACCCTTTTGAGGTTGGAATATAGTACTGTATAGATGCATTAATTTTATTTCTCATCTCTACCATAAGTCCTGAGTATGGGACTTTATTTCAATGTTTCTGTGTCCCCTACAGTGGCTAGAAAATTCGAGGCACATGGCAGCTCCTGGCCATGTGTGCTATAAAAGGATAATGCTTTCTTGTTGTCTAGCCAAAAATAAAAAAAAGATTTCAACTTGAACTTTTCTGATAAATTATTTTTCCATTCATGCATCAATAAATTATTAATTGAAGAGCAGCTCTTGAGTGTCCAGTATAGGTCAAGCATAGGAGATGCTGTTATCTTGTGAGAGTGAAAGGGTTGCATACCTTATTAGACTGAGTCCTCTATGTCTGAACTGGTACAAAGTTCGATGCATGGTCTTGAATCCCACTTCAAAGAACACTTTTCAGGGGCTCAGGTGAAATCTAAGAGAGATTTCAGCAGAGCTCTGGAGAAGCTCGTGGAATATGATGTGCTCCAGGTGATGCTGAAGGTCACAGACCCCAGAAAGCTGTCCTCTGAATGAAAGACCTATGGTGAATGCTCAGTCACTGGGAGAGCTGATGCTGAGACAACAAGCCTGGAGTATAAAGCTATCTCTGCATTGCTTCCCTGCCTGGGTTGGAAGCTGTGCCCCACCACCTGGCAAATGGGTAATACTGGGTAAAACACCTGCTCTCTCTACTTCAATTTCCTCTATTGAATGGAGGGAACAATATAACCACCTTGTGTGTTTTGTTGATGAACCACCATAATGTATTTATTTATTTTTTGTATTTAGTACAGGGTCTACAGAGTCTTACTGCACAGATAGGACTCGTAGTGATCCTCCTGTTTTCAGCCTCCCAAGAGCTGGGATTACACACACCTAGTCTCAATCACCCTTTCAGCATGCCCTGGGGGTAGAGCCAGCACCTAAGCAGGTGCTTTAGTTGGCTGAGCTGTCTGGCTGATCCAGCCATGACATATTTAAAGTACCTAATATATTAGTATATTTAAGCATTTAAATGGTAGTTATTGTTAAAGTTAATTTTAATAAACACAGTTAATGTGTCTATCAAGACAGCTTCTTATATACATGGTGAGTATATACAGTTTCTGTCAATTAAAAAATAAAGTTATGCTATCAAGAAGGGATGAAGCCAAGTCACCAGTGTGGAGGATCATGAGACCAAATAAATGTGAAAATGGGATGACTGTAGGACATATTAGGAGACAGTAAAGAAAGAGAGCACAGGAAGGGTGTGAGCATAATAGGAGACAGTAAGGAAAGAAACCTCAGTCAGAGTGTGAGCACAATATCCAAAGAATGGAAGAATTCTAGGCTAGAGTTAGGATTTGTTCATTCATGCAGCTATTCATTCCATAGATATCTATTGAGCAGCTCATGTATGTGAGGAGCTGTTTTTGTTGCTGGTTTTATGCAATGATTATGATATCTCACTCATAACTCACATTTTAGGGCAGATGCTGGATTATGTAGTACCCCTTCTAATACATGAAGGAATCTCTGCTGTATTGAATGGTGGGCTCCTGTCCTCCATTTTTATGTCTAGGAATGTCCGTTAATACACAGCTGTAGCCCTGTCCCTTCTTGGGCAGTAGAAAATTAGAGGTTCTTTTCAGAGTACCTGTGTATAACTCTACTCATTGGAAATAATACCAAATTCTGAATCAAGTGAATCAGTTTCTTATGATAGTATTGGAAGGATCCCAGAGAAATACAAATTTTGATAAATACAACCCAAGACTGGAGGGCTATGAAGAAGCGTCCACCATCATGGTTCTTGAGCATTAAAAGTGCAATAGAGGGTTTTATTCTGTTGAGGCAGAATCCTGAGACTTAAAGCGTGGGTGCCGGTCTGTACCCAAGAAAGACCCAGCAGTCTCATATCTGGTTTAATTTTCAGCCCTGTCTATTTGCTCATTACCCTCCTGCATTCTATTCTCTGCAAAGCCAAAGCTCTCCCCGGCAAGGAGGCAAGCCTTCCCTCCAGGGAGGTCAGGAAAGATTGCAGAGTGGGCTCCTGTCCTCCCTTCATGCAAACAGCACCTTCCCTCAGGGAAAGTTTTCACTCTCCTTGCTTCGTGGATAGACTGTGGAGCCCCCAGGCCCTGGCAGGAGGTCAGTGCCAAGTCAAGCTTCTAGTACTAGATGGAGACAGTGTGTTTTATCTGCACTTAATTCCAATTTCAGTAGCACATTCATTGCCTCTTGTTTTTCAATTTGAATTTAATCTTCACGGATCACAGTTTTTTTTGTTCAGAGCACCCATCCCACAAAATCCATGATTCAATGGGCTCCTGGCCCTTAGATGACTCATAGAGAAGATCAGTTCCCTCTATTCACGAGCAGTCAGAGCTCGGGAAAGCCAAATGAGCAGCCAAAATCAACAAACCAGTTGGTGAAAGTGCTGACTGAACTAGATACAAATCTACCATCTCTAGCCAGGGTTCTTTCTGCCACACTTACACATTTTAATTAGTGATAGGAAATATCTCAATAATAAGTTGAAGAACCCCTACAATAAAGCTTGTGGATATTGTAGGTAGAGGGAAGGATATAAGTGATATAATACAGGCTTTTGAAAGAAGTTCCAGAGTTCTAAAGTCCTCCTACTCCTTACTTTGCTTAAGATAATGCCTACATTGGCACAGCCAGGAATACAAATTGTGTGCTGGTGGGTGCACCCTTGTGTATGCCTGGAGATGATGTTAGTGTGGCTCTCTAGAGACTTTTAAATGATGACCCCTCTTGGGTTTTATTTGGTGCAAAAACAATCTGATGGTTTTGGTTTTCCTTGTCTTATGAAGAAGGCAAGTCAGCCAGGAGGATAATATCTCCCAATTTTCTATGTGGTCATTACCCATAATCCATTTAGACCACATTTAAGACCACTGGATCTTAAATGATCCTCCAGGGACTGTTCATGCAGTCATCTGTTGGGAAGGAAATGGAGAGGTATGCATGAAAGTAACACTGGCCAAAATATTTCTTCTGAAAGCTTGTGTATGTCCAATGTGAATTCACCCCTGGAAAACTGCCATATTTTATATTTGAAGGTTTCCATGTCCTTTATGTCGCTGTAGATACTCTTTGTTCTACTCTGAATTGTGGAGAATAGAGACAATGGATAATAGGTCCTGGGATTAGAATCTGATTTCAAATCCTGACTATATTTGCTAATCGTGTGATTATGGGTGAACATCATCTGTTGGTGTTTGCTGCTTACCCGTAAAATGATTTGAAAACTTTACCTAATTCAAATGACTGGTATTAGCACTAACTGGACACAATATACAAACTAGAGACAGTACTGGGCATGCAATAGTCACTTACTGCTACCTGTTACTGTTAACACCTCTTGCTCATATAGCTCAGATTTTGGAAAGGTCCTAGATTAATGGATAAGAAGATGCAGGATCTAGTCTAGGGTCTGACCTCCACAGAGCTTCATGAACTTGGGCCAGTCACTTTATCCCAACTCATAGAGTACAAAAAATTGAAGCAAGTTCATCCAACTCATTTTATAAATGAAATTGGGCCCCAGAGAGAAAAAGAAACTCACCCAAGGTCCCTAGGGAGTCAATGTCTAGCCAGGAGGAGCCAGGAACATTCCCTTGACTTCCAGCCCAGAGTTTCCCATCAGTGCTTTGGACACAAAAGATCTTGCCAAGTGTCCTAAGCTTTAATGACGATCTGAGGACTCTGGGTTTGACAGGAGAATGATTCCCTAACATGCAGTCTTAGGATCATGGCTGACCAAGAAATAGTGAATAATACGTTACGGCTTTTTTAAAAAGTATTTCAGAAGTAGAGTGATTCCTTTAAAATGCTACTGTGTAAGTGTCAGAGGATGTAGCTTAGGGGGATAAAGTACTGGCTTCAATCCCCAGTAACAGGAAAATAGTATCTACTGTAAGCTATTGCACCTATCAAGATTTCTGTAAAACTCTTCTAGCCAAACAGGATAGATAAAGTTGGGCAGGTTCTTAAAGTTCAGTGACTTAAAAATTGGTTGTTTCTCTTGTTTCTTATTTCTTTCCTTCTAAACTATATCTACCTCAGACTGCAGAGGCCTCCTTTTGAACTCATTATAGGTTCATGTCATCCCTTTTCTGCTCTCCTTGAATTGCCACTCAGATCCTGGGATTGTATGTTGACCAGATTGTTACTTTGCTTGTGGGTGTGTGGTTTGACCTGCAAGATCCTCTTTCTGTTCTGTACCTGTACCATGACACTTCCCAAAGCCAGTTTTCTATCTGTTATTCTCAGTATGTCCCAGACTCTGTCTCTGGACCATTGCATATTTTATGCCTCTTCACTGCGTCTCTGCTCAGTCTCCACGCTCTCATGATGTCTGTAGAGCCTATAACAGTCTCATTGCTTGGAATTAATCTCCTGTCTCCTAAACCTTTTTTTTTTTAGTGCTAAGGACAGAACTTGGGGTAGCTGTGCTGAGCTATAGCCTCAATCTATTTTTTTACTTTTTAATTTTAAGACAGTACCTTGCTAAATGTTTAAGTTGCTTTGGCTGGACTCAAACTTGCCATTCTTCTGTCTCAACTTTCCAAAGTTCTGGGATTACAGGTGTGTGCCATCAGGCCTGGCTTCCTTATCACTTTTGAAACACATATCAACTGTGACTGATAGTTGTGTGTGTGTGGTGGTCTTTCCCCCCTTAATAAGCTCCTGAAGAATCACACACCAAGTGTCTTCTTATCCCTCAAAGCATCTAGCCGAGTTCTTTGCCCATCTTAGGAGCTCATATCTGTGATAGCAACTGTTGACTGAGTGGTGGCTTAGGAATCAGAGGCTCAAGTCTTTATAGAAAGTTTGCTTCTTTATAACCAAAGGTGCTTCATTCCCAAGTATTACTGCAGTCTGGTGAATCAGCCAGCCAGCCATCTTTCTTTGGTCACTATTGTGAGGCTTCTTGAAGTTTTGGCATTGCCTAGTGATTTTGATAATTCATTTTAGAAGCCTGGTGTGGCACATTTTTGAAATTAAAGCCAATTAAAATTAATTTTGCTTTTTTTTTTCTGTTGGCAGAAACTGAGGGTCCAAGATAGATAAACGAAACAATTAACATCCTTTAAAAATGTGAGTAAAATTGAAGGACCTGGAAAGGCAGGATGAATAAAGGATGAGTAAAGAAGCCCTAGTAAAGGAATGATTTTTCAATCACCCACACATTTACTCAATCAGTGAACAGAATTTGAGTAGTTTGATCTTTTGCGTTTCAGAAGGAAACATGCTGTGCATTATTTATGCAAAATTCTCTGTAGCCCTTTATTAGGGCCTGTGCTTCTGAAATTCTGTTGGCTAAAATGAGTGGTCTGAAGTAGTTTGTGTTCACAAATCAATCTTGTTGTTCTGTTCTCTTAGATCAAATTCTCCATGACAAATGCTATCCCCAAACTTGGGAAAAAAATGAAAAGAATGCAAAGATTAATCCCAGAAGGCCCTTTAAGTAAGCCTTTCTTCCTCTATTTTCTGTTTGGTTTTAAAATTTTACATTCAGAGAATAATAGGTGAGCACTTTTGTGGCTAGATAAAACATGTAAATTGAAATTCTTGGGCCAGTAATTAAAGTAAGATGCTCACTGAATGTTTATTTTCCAGTTCCCAGACTGTGAGTTTAATTCCTTTTCAAGCCGTATTTTTCTCTTTCTTTCTATTTTTTTTTCAATCACGGAGATTAAAGCAGCCTGAATGTACAATAGCATTTGTAAAAGGAGGGGGGTGGAAACATGCAGTGGTTTTAGCACTTTGATGTCTCCAATGTGAAACCCACATTTTGAGAGCCCTGATGGATTTAAATAGTATTTGGAATAAAAATTTAAGCCCCAAAGCTGTGGCCATTTGGGTAGAGAAATGCCCGTGAAGAATGAATGTTGACATCTCAGCAACTGGATCTTGCAATAAAGTGTTTCCATTCTTCTCTGTGAAGCTCGGGTGATGCACATATCACATGATTGTGGTGTGTCCACTGTTTTGGCTGCTGCCCGCAAAGTTATTAATAGATGTTAATATTGGCTTGAGACTTTGGGCAATTTATTTGTGCTGGGTAAGAAAAGGTAGGAGAGAAAGACTTTCCAGGAATATATTATTTTCTGTAAAACAAAAGAAGCATCATAAAAATCCCTCTTTTGACCATCAGCTATACCTGTGAGATCTAACTGTAGTTAAGGATTGGTGTTTTGAAGCTGGAATGGTCTCACAAGTGGGCTTTCCACTTGCAGGTGCTTTGGTTCAATTTTAGATATTTCATGGATCTTTGATCATATTCATAAGCTCCTGGGTACCAGGAGGCTTTGAAATCCAATAAATATAAAAATCCAAGAATAAATTTCAAGACTTACTTTCCTGCTAAAAAGCTCAAGATGAAATTAATTTTGTTTCTGCTTTGAAGCCCCCTAGGTCAGATAGGCCATTTGCATCAAAGTGGATCTCAGGAGCTCAGGTTCCTTCTGCTATCGTGTTGTGTTTGTGATGTCATGAGTGGTTACCATGGAAGTAATTATCATGATGTGGGAGATGTGTGAATTCAGGTGTGGAGAAGCTCAGCAGTGGGAGATTGATCTCTGAGAAAAAAGACAAATCTCTTTCATTCCAACTTCCTTAGTAACAAGGGTGAAGCAGGAATAAAAAAGAATGTAAATATGCTGACAGAAAATTAGCTTCTGAATATTTACCTTTTATGCTTTGTATAACATATTGGAAAGTCTTCCATTTATTTGTATTTTTAAAAGACATATTTTGGTCACATGTCTTGTAGAATTGCTAAAAATAAATTTTATGTTCTCCCTTGGGAAAAAACATGGCTGTGCTAGAAGAAGAGAATCCAGTATGATGATACCCAAGGAGAACAGGAAAATCTTTTGAGTGATACTTTAGGAGCCTCAAGAGTAATATGTTTTTGCCCAGTTTGGGGATAGGGGGAGGGCTGCTGCAGTCTGCAAACACTACAAAAATAAGATACAGCCAAGCTAACAATGCAGCCAGACTGGCTTTCTGCGGCATTTGACAAACTAGAGAAATGAGACTGCAAAAATCCACAGGGAATTCTTTCCCCCTTCACGTTAATGAAATACTGTACACTTCTTTCTTGGGATGAGGGTGGTAGGGTGAAGACTTGGGTGCGGCTGGGCAAGTATCTTAAGGAACTGATCCAGAATTCTCATCTCTGGCTTGGAATAATCAGTGCCATTACTGCTTGTTTGGAAGCTTTGTCTTTTCTTGGAAAGGACCCAATGCTGGCAGACTGAAGTAAATAGAACAGTGGCTGGTGACACAGGGACCCTGCTGAGTGGATGGCTGAGTGCCTTTCACATTGAATACTGTGGAAGACCTGGGTTCAGATCCCAGCTTTGCTACAGTGTATTTTCTCTTTGACCTTTATCAAAGCCCTTAACTGCTTTGTTTTCACAAATTCTATTTGTCAAATGGGACTATTGTAACAACAAATACATTGAACATAAAATACATATATTTTTAGGCAGTCCATAAGTGCAAGGGATTAGGCCTTATTATCTGGGGTTCCATGTCAGCACATGGATTTTTTTTTCCTTTATGTTACTCTTCCTGACCTCACAGAGAGCGCTTTCTTGAAAAGAGTTAATATTTGTGATTAACTCCATGGCACTGCTTTGAGGAAAAGAAAGTCATATGCGAAAGGACCCTCATTTCCTGTAGGGTCATGTGAAAATTCTTTAGCCTGGTTTCTGAGGTTTTACCTACCTACCCACAAGCTAAGGCTCTTACTTTTACTTACTTACTCCAACAGGTGGCTCCTTCACTTTGGTCCATCAGGTTGGCTACTGGATATGCCTGTGGCCTTCCTTCTAGTTGTTTGGTCTTCCCTAACCCAACCTTGATCCTTCCATGTGAACACCTGTTACTGGTATCACATATGCATTGTGTAGCTGTGCACTGCAGAAAGATCTCTGCCTAGGGTTGGGGGGACGTGGGCTTAAACCCAGTCAAGAAGATCTTTGTCTGCCAGGAGGAAAGACACCTTTTTCTAATTAGAAACAGGGATTGGAGAGAGTAGGACTGACTCTGCATGCATTGACAATGCTAAGAGTGTATCTATGTTTGTTCTATATCTTCTCAAGATTATAAGCTCATTGAGGATGCAAGCATTGGTTTTAAATTGCACAGATAAAGTAATGCACAGCTGTTTTGAGTTGTCATGAGTGCAGTGGTTCTCAGTAAGAGACTGCATTAGAAGCTCTTCTGTTGTTTTTCCTGCCAAACCCTGCATCTCGGAGATCCTTAAATGAGAATACACACCCAAGAGATCAGATTGATCACTTAAATGTAGTAACAGAAAACATCAATGAAGTTCCCCTTTTTATTTTATTTTATTTATTTTATTTTACTGAGAAACAAATAGCAATGAGACAGTTTCAAAACTGATTAATAGGACAGTTTCAATAATTAATACATTGTACATTGCTACCTTCTTAGTGGTTATCCATAGTACAAGATGCAGACAGGATATCCTGTCCAAACACTATTAGTACTAATCTTACTTCTCACTGAATTAAGTGAAAGTAGCTATATATCTATCCTAACTATTCTGTATATACAGATACAAAATGGTCCTTCCTTTGTATCGCCTTTTTTTGTTTAGTCCTGTTCAGAGATGGGTATTCCATTGGCATCTATGTACTATAGGTGCGTAAATTCAGCAAAACAATCTAACACAGTCCAGCAGTCCACAACACTAGTGGGTTATCCATAGAAGTTGTTGACTTGAGCCTTTCACACCTCAGCATATTAATAGGGCTTTACTTTATATACTGTGTTTTAATACTTTTCTGCTGGATGGTTAAGACCAAGATAAAGCAAGACCTATGTAACAAGAAATGTAATTTTTGTATCTGATAAAGTCAGTCAAGTACCCTCAGGATTTATCCTTTAACCCTGTACTGCAGTTTGCAGATCCATTGTCAGTGTCAGCCCTGTGGATGAGTCACGGCCATTGCTTGGCCAATGTGCTCTCTGTGAAAGCCTGAGAGAACATTTTCTCTCCATGTGGCTCTCCTTAGGCACACTCTGCATCATCAATCACTTTTCTCTGTGGCCCCATAATCTCCTTGATCAGAAAATTTGGGACACAACTGAATTACATGATCTTACAGTATAGGTTCTCCTTTTTAAATTTTCCAGTATGAATCTTGGCTTCTTGGATGGGAAGGTGAGGAATAAAATGGCAGTTTTCCCTGAGAGAGTTTGATTCCGGGTATTAGAGAAGGCTTTTTGGTCTCAGTTGATCTGGTTGCTTACTTCCAGAGCAGCAGTGCACTGGGGCTTTGTGGCAGATCAGTAAAGTGACATGCACCTCAGCACTCTCTCAGTGGTGTCTTCTATGTGCTGAGGATATCAGCAGGGAATCAGCGTCTCTGTACCCAAGGTGCTCTTGGATCATTATTGAGACAGATATATAGATAGGTAAATGGCCATGAACTGACCCAAGGGCATCACTATAGCATGAGTGGCTATAGAGTCTGCTGGGTCACTGTGAGGCAGCAGAGACCTGCTTGGTCCTTGCAGGGACAGGCATGGGTGGAGTGACTAGACAAATAAGGTGGCATTAACTGGTGGTACAAAATGACCACATTCATGTTCATAACTTTTATAATCCATGCGCAGGTGACTTTCAAAATTTGTGCCTCTCCCAAAATGCAGATCTCCATCCCAACTCCATCTTTTACTGTTATTTACCTGGAAGCCTCAAAGGCTCCCTAAACAATCTGTGCCAAACTATTCTCCAGCTTTTCAACCAAAATCTGATCATATTTTGGAGTTCCATCTTTCCAGATGGCACTGCCCATCCATCTGGTTTAGTAAACTCTGGTTTGGTAAATTAATTTGCTTGGCTTGCTTTCTACTCCCAGCTCCCAGTCCAAGTTTACATCTGCATCTCTTGTCTGGAATGGATGCAATTTCCTCCTCAACAGATGTCCCTGTCCACTCTCTGTGGACCTTCCAGTGCCTTTTCATAGCAGCTGGAATGATCATTTCAAAGTGCAACTGTGATTGTATCATATGCTCCCCAAACCACACTTCTCTGCCACTAAAACCTCCTAATGTTTTTTTCATTTTTCTTAAGATAAAGATTCAGATTATCAGCATAATCTCTTGGGTGTCTCATAGCTCTAGTAACTTCCCCAGCTTTCCTCACCTACCCATGGCCTGAACATTTTGAGTTGCTCTGGTCTGTCATAGGCACTAGTGTTGAGTAGCTCCCTTAGCCTGGCTGGGGTGCTCTTTTATGCTCCTGCCACCCCATCCTCTTTAGGCTCTTTGCCTAATTCATCTCTTCTCATTTTTCAGGTCTCAGCTCAAATATCACTTCTTTCCTCAAAGCATATTTTCTTATCAAACATCACACATTTCTTTTTGTGATTATTTTATTGATGTTTATTTTCCCTAAAAGGTTGAAAGCTCCTGTGTCCTATTTGGATTTGCCCTGTACCTCATTTCCTGTGCCCGACATGGTCCCTGATAGAGTATAGATCCAATTAAACTGTCACTGAATGAGTGAATATATGAAGCTTGTTCTGAAGTGAAGAGCCATCCAGAAGGACGCAGCCAGAAACATGGTCTAGGATGAGTTTGTGGCTCAGATAGTGCCTTGTAGGGATGCAGGGTGCTATGTAGCCTGAAATTCAAGAACTTGGCTGCTCAAAGTCTAGGTTTTAGGTCAGTAGTTATGATGGACATTATATAGAAGTAGAGAATAAGGTTTTTCTAATGAGGACACATGGTAGGAGAGATCTGATCCAGACAACCTGAAGTGGGACAGTGGAAGGAGAAATAGGTAAGGCATCTTGTCTTGTTGATGAGACAAAATACCCAATACCTAAAGTTAAAGGAGGAAAGGATTGTTTGGCTTATAGTTCATAGAGGTTTCATTGCATAATTGGCTGGCTCCAAGGCAGGGCGGCATGGCAGAGGGGCATCACAGAGAGAGAAAGCAGTTCATGGCATGGAAGGTGGGGGGCAGCAAAAACATCAAGCAGCAAGTGATGGCAGCAAGCAGCAGCTGCAGCCCTCTTTCTGCCCCTTATATTCTATCCAGGCTTCACACTTTTAGAGTGAATGAACTAACACCTAGGGTGGACCTTCCTATTTTCCACATCCAGAGCTATGCCAAACCAATCAGTAGACTATTTTATTAACCCTTAATTCTATCACAACACACTCTAGACCCAGCCACCTTTGAAAAGCCCCAGCTATGACTGCATGAGGTTTTGGGGAAACATCTAGACACAAGTCTTAACAGTAGGACAAATTTTTTTAAGAACTTTCCATTTTTTTCCTCCTAAGGAAGGGTAGGAAAGGGACATAGGGTCTTTACATAATTTAGAATTTTTAACCTGCCTAACCTGTCTGATGTATATGGGGAAGAGTGAGAGAGGTTCCATAGTTGATAGGGTAGGCATGAACCTGAGAGCCTTTTTCCTTTTCCTGGGCTTTAGCTTATTTGAGTGGCCATAACAAAGAGGCATAAACTAGGCATCTTAAAAACAGCAGAAATTTATTTATTATAGCTGTAGAAGCTGAGAAGTCCAAGTTCATGGTGCTAGCATGGATGATTCTGATGAAGACTCACACTAGTTTTCTAGCCTCTTCTAAAGGCACTTAGAGTACTATTCTCATACATGAGGGCTTCATCTTTTTTCTAATGTATGTGGTTGTTACGGGATCTTACTACACAGCTCAGACTTGTAGTGATCCTCCTGTTTTCAGCCTCCCTAGCACTGGGGTTGCAGGTGTGCGCCACCATGCCTGGACTCTGGCTAGCTCAGCATGTCCATGGGGCAGGGCTGGCATGACCTGTGGTGCTGGAGATCAAACTGTGGTTCCTGTGCTTGCCTAAGCTTGCCTAAGCAGGCACTTTAGTCCCTGAGCTATCTTGCTGGCCCCATGAGGGCTCCATCTTTATGACCACATTACCTTCTAAAAGCTCCCCTCCAAATACTCTCCCATTGAGGATTAGATTTCAGTATAGGAATTTAGAGGGGACAGAAACTTTCAATCCATACAAGGAGGACAAGGCGATGTTTGGATCTGATGTTCTGAGATGCTGTTGCATTGGTGTACAAGAGGGCATGGAAGCCCGGGACTCTTATTTTGGACAGGACCTTTCTGGACCCCATTTTGCTGTCTTGACCTAGGTGTCCATTATGACATCCTATCTTAATAGAGACCCCCTTCAGCATCTTATAATAAAGGGTATTTTGAGAAATGTGTAGAGTGGAAGGTAAATTGGTCTTGGCACCCAGGAGATACATGGTGCATAATAAAGTATATTTATCTGGCTTTGAATTTGGGGCCACATCTCCAGTTTTGTTATGCATTGTCACGGTTTCCCTCCCTGAGTTACAAATGTAATACTGGGATGCTATACTGGTTGAAGTAGACAGAATGCTAACTTGATAGTACTAAATTTTAGCTTGTGGGAAATACGTCTTTCATTGATGTAGCACCCTCTTCCAGAATGTTATCAATATAATTGTGCCACTGTATTGATAATGTTTATGGCTATTGCATCTTATGTCATTTGTAATTTTTAAACCACAAGCAGGGGTACTATATTTGGTTGTGCAAGGTTTGGCTTGCCCAGTTCTGGCTGGCATTATTCCTATAGGCACGGCATCCCTAGGGGTTGTGCAAGATGGCTATTCGGCCCACAGGATGTGTAAGGCAGGCACTAGCCTTATTTTGCTGGTTCAGAATGGAGAAATGCCTTGTTCAGTGTCATGTGACAAGTAAATGCTGGAACTGCAGTCAGGGCACAGCTTCTGAATCTAAATCCGGTCTTAATTTTGCTGCTGCCTCCTGGCTGATCAGTGATTGAGTAAATGAGTGAACAGGGTAAAGGCAAATCTTCCATTCAAGAGCCAAATGGGCACACAGGGCAGTGATTTGTTTTGAAAGGCTCTGAGTCCTATCAGCAGAACAAGCAGCCCTAATCTGCAGCTCACTTGCCTGACAGGGTAAGCCCCAGATGCAGCAGCCTCGGGCATTTTTCTACTTTCCTTTCTAAACCCCTTACATCTTCCTGATCATAACTCCTCTGCCTGTCCTGTCCTGCAGGGGGTCTCATTTTCAGTGATCATCAGGTCGTCTTATTCCACAAGGTGTTCATTAATAAACTACATTACTGTTTCAATAGGGAAGTATGAAAGACAGAACATCATTTGAAACACAAAAGAATTAATGATGAGAGTAGAATTCCTGACTAGGTAGGAGAGTCATGAATCTGTGGGTCCTTTTGTGGGAGATCAGGAAAACACCTTAGAAAAATCACATAATGCAGATAAGGAACTGGAGCTCCAAAAGTTACTGGGATTCTCAGGGACTAGAACCTATGCTTTCCTCAGTATATTACATTTCCTCTAGCATTTTAAATTGGCATCTCCTGACACATTTTTTTTATCCTACTTGGCTGAGGACAGCCTTGCTTTTGGACCATGTATGCCCTGTTAGTGTTTAGGGGAGCTTGAGGACAGTGTCAAGGGTAGAGGGAGTGTTGACAGCATCATCCCAGACTCTAGTGTGACCTGGAATCCCTGCTTTTAAATGCCATTATGAAATGCAGTCTATCTAGAGCTCAGTGCCTCTTCCCATCAGACTAATGCAGCTGGGGTGGAGGGGCAGGCTGGCGGCTGGCTGCCTGGCAATCTCTTGGAGCCCAGGAGAGGGATTATGCTCGCTCTGTGGGCCTCATCACTGTAATAAAAATGGGAGTGATGCTTATCGACTGATCAGGAATGCCCATTTAGACGATTACCCCATTTCCAATCCCATTTCTAGAGAAAAGAGGATTTCTGGACACTTCCTCCTGCCCTGCCCCTACCCCCGGCAGGGTTGTGTTTGTCGTGGCTTCATGAAAGGATGTGTTAGAGGTAGGCATGTGGCAGGTTGAGAGTGCTGCCCCCTTTGTCTTCCAGATCTGGCAGGTCACAGTGGGGTGGCTTTCCCCTGAGAGGTAAGAGGGGAGGAGAAACAGCCCAGCAGGGGCTGGGAGCAGCTGGCTGGCATTATTAATTTCCTGCAGGGGACTCTGCTGACCAAGTCCACATCACTCTCACTCTTCTCTTGCCCCTCTGTGTTCTCTCAGGTGTTACTAAAAATAAGCAAATGCAACTTTGAGCTGTGCTAGGCCAAATGCAGTTATTTAACCTGATTTCTGCGGAAGCCAGGTATACAGCAACATTACCTATTTAGGATAAGACAGGGAAAAGATGTCTCTGGGTGGCTGGAATGTACATTATAAACTTACACTTCCTGCACAGGAAAGCCTTTGGGGTCTGGTCTAGAGACCCCATAACTGTTATTTCACATAGAGGTCTAATTAACTTGATGGGCTACTCTTTGACACTGGGGCAGGTAGGAAGCATAGTTTTGCAGGTGAGGGAAGACTGTCCTAGCTGGAATGAAGAGGTGAGTAAAATGGGTGGAAGCCTGTGGATGGAGTCCAGCTCTGAGGGAGCTTTTGGACGAATGGCTCCTGAGATCTCTTCCCTTCAACAATGCAGATCAGGGCTTTGAATGTCTCTGGTTTGATTGTATTGTTGAGGGGCACAGAAGAAGGCAAAGGGGACCTCAGTGGGAATAGGTGCTTAGCAGGGAGAATGGCCTTATGTTTTGAGGAGGCCATGAATTTTGGTGCTCGGAAATATTTGCCTGCTTTTGCTAAGTTCTCCAGGCTCTCTCAGTTTCTGTTCTCAACCCTCCTTCATTCTTTGCCAGCAAGAATGAATTCTTACGGATGTTTATAAAAAACAATATTATGAGGTTTGGGGTGAGACAGGTCTGTGTTCAGATGCTGGTTTCCCACTAAGCTGTGAGTGACTGGTGAGTCACGGAGCCTGTCTCCTCATCTATGTCTGTGCTGGAAGTTGTGTATCATGCACCTTCCTGGCTATGACTTTCCTAATGCCCTCCTTACTATACCCAAGGTGAACATTTCAGGGAGAGTTGCCAGGGTGCCCAGTAAAATTTGAATTTCAGTTCAAAAATGGATGTGTTTAGTATAAATATGTTCCAGTTATTGCATTGGATGTACTTATAGTAAGAGAAATCATTGTTAGTCTAAAATCCAGATTTAACTGTGCTTCCTGTATTTTAAAATAAACTTTGTTTTAAATTCATTTTAGATTTATGGAAAAATTATGAAGATAGTACAGAAAGTTACCAAATACCTGCATGCAGTTCTACCTATTATTATCTCATATTAGCAAGATTAACTTAAATCCATACTTCATTAGATTTCCTTAGTTTCCACTAATATATTTTTCTGTTTTAGAATCCCATCCAGCATTCCCACATCACATTTGGTTGTTCTGCCTTCTTAGGCTCCTTGTGGCTGTGCCAGTCTCAGATTTTCCTTGTTTTTGATGACCTTGGCAGTTTTGAGGATTACTGGTCAGCTCTTCTATAGTCTGTCCCTTAATTTGGGTCTGTCTGATATTTTTCTCACAAAGTGGGGTAATGTGTTTTGGGGTAGAAGAAGCAAAGTGCTAATTTCATCCCAAATTTTTAAGGGTGTGTATATTACCCACATTACTTATCACTTTGAGTGTAGATCTTGATCAATACAGTGTCCACTAGATTTAGCACCCTGTATATTTATTTAAGCTTGGTAACTCCCTTCCAAGTGTCCCACTCCTTTATGACCAGGCCCCTGCTTACTGCTGTGAACCTTTTCTTCTCTGTACACAGTGAACTGCTGACAACACCCCTAGTGAACTCTGTCTCTTTTATTGCAAGGTCTTTGCAAATGCTCCTTCTTCTTCCTGGAGTGCCTTACTCCCCTAGTCCCTATCTTCTTCTTCTTCCTTTCCCCTGCTTAACTTGCTTGTCAGTTGTGCTTCAGCGTTCCTCTGTTGCCTCACTCCAGAAGACTTTTTGTACCCTCACCATTCAGGCCAGGGTAGATGCTGGTATTCTGCCCTGGTCCCGTGCTCTGGTGATACTTGCATACTGTGGTCATGATCTATTTAATTTTCTGTCTCCCTAATCCCATCTCTGACATCTTCACACATTGCCCATTGGAATTCAATTAATAAGTAAATGGTTATATCAGAAAATCCAAATAAAACATGTAGCCTAGTGCCTGCCCTGTAAAGAGTAGATGCTCACTCCGCAGTACCTCCCCCACCCCGCCCGCCGAGTACGATTTTCTGCCGAGTTCCGGGAGCCCCCAGACCCAGTCCTAGCCCAGGTCCGGTGAGTGTGCGGAGAGTTTCCTGCT
>NW_004524587.1:27702564-27736335 GCF_000260255.1 Octodon degus
TTCTAAAAGAGTCCAGTAGCCCATAATAGCATTGGGTCTTCTGTTTAACTGGCAATGTCAGAAATTATTGACCTGAGTCCCCCAAATTATAATATCTATAATCATAATGTCTACTATCTACTTAGTACCAGGTGTTTTACCTACCTCACTTCTCATCCTGGCAATAACCTCCAAGTTTGGAATTATTATAGTGATTTTACAAATTTTCAGCCCTGTACATCCTCATTGTCCCCAAACCTTATACTTCATTTCCTTCCCCTATCTTCACCTGAATCAGCCACACAAACTTTTGATTGACTCTAGGGATGCTACCACCTGAGTGTGTTGAATCATACCTTGGAGACTTTGAGTCTTCTTTCTCTGCCTCAAGTTTCTTCTTTCCCTTACATTCCTGGCTGAGTTCCCCATGGAGCTTACACTGGCTCTCTTTTTACCTCCCTCCCTCACCTCAGATCTGCAATGGCACCTGGCTATGTAAGGTATATGTGCAGAATGCCCTTCTGTCTTGTGTGGGACTACAGAGTATACACTACAGAGTGTAGTCCTGACTTTCCAGTTTAACTTACCCATCTGGTTTGCTGGATCCTGCAGTTAAAACTTCTCTTAAAACATAACTTTATTGAGGTATCACATGCATACAATGAAGTGCCCTTGCTTCAAATTTTCATTTTGATGTATTTTGACAAATGTATTAATCAATAAGTAGCTACCACCACAAGAAGATTTCTGCTGGTCTTTGAAAGAGCAGTTAATGCTTAAATTCTTTTTATTTTTTCTTCGCTTTTAAAAATTTATTTCTTATTTTAATGTATTTTGTACAGGGTCTTATTACACAGCTTGGGCTCTTAGTGATCCTTCGTTTCATCTTCCCCAGTGCTGGGATTACAGATGTGTACCACCATGCCCGGACTCAGTGGCCCATCAGTGCTCCTGAGGCGGGGCCAGCATGATATGTGGTGCTGGCATTGAACCCAGGTCCCTGCGCTTGCCTGAGCAGAGCTTAGTCCACTGAGCTATCTATGTGGCCTTCCTTTTCAATTTCTTTCCATTTTTTTTTTGTTTGTGTTTTTGGTTTTTAAAATGTGTTTAGTACAGGGTCTAGAGGGTCTCACTATACAGATCAGACTTGTAGTAATTCTCCTGTTTTCAGCCTCCCAAGCACTGGGATTGTAGGCACGTGTCATCACACCCAGTCTCAATCCCTGTCTCAGCAAGCCCTGGGGCAGGGCCAGTATGGCATGCCAGGGATCGAATCCAAGTGTCTGATCCAGTCTAAATGGGCACTTTAGTCCACTGAAATATTTGGCCAGCCCAGTTGTTGAATTCCTATTATTTTGTTTAGCAAAACTCTGTATTATTTCTTTTTTCTGTGTTTCTTTCTTTTTACTATTTTTTATTCTCTTTAAAAAGAAAAAAAAAAGATATAGAAGATTTATATCACCCTTGAAGTTTTCTCAGTCCTTTCACAGTCAGTTTCTCTAGTCTTGACTCAGGCCACCATTTTTTTGATATCTATTACCATGGGTTAGTATTGCTTGCTATTGAATCCCATATAAATCTAATCACAAAGTATAGTCTTTTATGTCACGTCCTTTTTACTCAGAACAATATTTTAGATGTTCTTTCATACTTTTACATATTGACAGTCCATTTCTGTTTTTGAGTAGCATTCCACTTTATAGATATACCCGAACTGTTTACCATCACTTGTTGAGGGTCTTTGCGGTTGTTTATAACATTTAGCTATTGTGAATAAAGTGACTAAGAAATTTTTGCATACACCTTTGTGTGAATATGTTTTTCTTTTTCTTTTTTTTTCATAATTTTATTGAGAAACAAATATCAATGAGACAGTTTCAAACCAAATTGGTAGGACAGTTTCAATAATTAACACATTGCATACATTCTTCCTAGTAGTTATTTGCTGTACAAGATGTGGACATGATATCCTATTTACAAACACTACTAGAACAAATCCCTCTATTCATTAAGAGAATGTAACTATATATCTATCCCAACCATTTTGAATGCACAGATACAAAATGGACATTCATCTGTATCCCCCCCTTTTTGAATATTATAGGTGTGTTAACTCTTTCTAACTTTTTTTTTTGCATCTAATAGTTTTTTTTTGATCATACAATGTCGTTAAGTCGTTGATTGGATTTGTTGTGTTCCTTTAGAGTTTTTTCCTGGCAGCTAATTAATTTACTGTTGTTAAGTGGATACCCATTTAGTTTTGTTAGTAGTTCTAGTTTGTTACCAATTCTATGGCAAGAGTTTTCTTAGTGTCTCTGTTGAATTCTTTGGAATTCTACCAATTCTCTTCATTATGGTTAGTTGGAAACTGAATGCCTCTAACCACATATAGGTTTTGATAGCTCTTCAAATTACAGCTCTCTGGTGGTTGTATTTTATCTGGAGGTTTTTCTCTGTGTTTTCTTATGGACTCAGCCTACAAATATGCAGCTTTATGTTTGTAGAAAGATTCAAAGTCATCTACTGAAATATCTGATTCTGTTTTTGTCGCTGCTTCTTTGGTACTCTGTGCCTCAAGTTCTGACTTCTCTAACTTTATTTCTTCATCATGAGAAGGTCTGCTCTCTTCTTGGGTTTTTTGCCTTTGACATGGGTTCTGGTAAAAACACATCATCCAAAAGCTAGAGGCTCACCTCAATTGTTGCTCTTCACTTAAGACATTGCAATGCACACAGATTAAGATCTGAAAATGTCATTTCATACATTTTACCCAGAATTATAAAGATTTATAATGACATGGCTAGTTGGTACCAGAGATAATATCATATACAGAAGCTCTTCTGGGAATCGCTTTTAAAACAACTTCTAATAGTTGTAACAGAGTTAACAAGTGCTGAGAACAAACAGAATTAGTGAAGTCCCAAAAGTTTTCCTACATGCAATGTTCTGCAGATATTCTAGGACAGAACATGACATCAGGACAGGAGTTTCTTGAAGGATCAAAGCCCTAGAGAGGTTGAATCTCTTCTTTGGGAATAATATTTCCTAGTTATAAGGTTTTAAAAATTATTATTCCTTTTTTCTGTGAGCTCCAAAGTCACTGTGTCCAGCAAGCATCATAAATTCATTCAAGGCAATGTTCATTAGGAATCCAGTCACTGCCATGTCATTCTTTGCACACCTATAGTTTTATTGTAACAAAGCAACTTGTACACTTTGAACACTTAAAACAGTGCATCACCTTTTCCTTTCCAGTGGGGCTTGGGGAAGGAAGAATTTAAAAATAAACTGACAAAATTACAATAGAGAATGTCAATTCCAAATGAGACCCTACAGGCTCTGCTAATTCTCCCTGCATGTCATTATTTGTCCTCAGGAGTGAAGTGATGGTATGGACTCTGACTTTGTTCTATATACAACTCATCAACTCCCAAGAAGAAGGTTAGCCAAGAAGCTTCATTGAATTGTCTGAACCCCTGTGTTAGCAGGAGTAAAAGATAATAGATTTGGAAAGATAAGAGTAAAAAGAGAGGAGGTCATTGCCAAACCCTGGAATACTTCAGAGAAGAAACTCTCAGAAGTGCTTGCTTCAGCAGCACATGTCATACAGAATGTTTAGGAAAAGAGAAGACAAGGCAGCACCATCACAATTTTCCTCATGTACAAGACAATGATCACAACTTCACAGGTTTATAGGCCACAAGGTGGAGAAAAAGGATGTAGTGAGTATGTTGAATCACTATTGTGAAGGCACAGCAAAGGCAATTTCTTTTTTTAATTAATTTTTTAATAGATTGCAAATTGAAAATAAATATTTGCAAACATAAATGAATATAACAATAAAAATTGTCCAAAATAAAAATGAGGAAAGAATTTACAGATCAGTCATAATAGTTCACTGTGTGAAAACCAAGAAACTTATATTCATATAATTAGAATTCTCAAAGTAGAAAGGAGTAGGAAATAAATACTTAAAGATATAAAATTTCTGAATTTAGTTCAACTTATAATACCGCATTTCCAAGAAAAATGAACTTTTTTGAGCAAGAAATTTAAATAAAATCATATCAAGATACACAAAAATGAAATTGTCCAAAACTTATTGCAAAGAAAAAATCATTAAAGCATATACATACAAAATATTAGCTATGGAAGAACAAAATTAAATAGGATCTTATTCCACATTAGAAAGAAAAAAAGACCAAGTGTGTAAGAAACTAGACTAATTAAAGGACTGAAAGAACCTGTTCCTTATTATGCCTAAGATGTTTGAAATGCAGTGAGATAGTGAGGTTAAGCTTGATAGCCTAAATCGTTTGATAATAACAATAAGCTTGTCTTCGGGATGGTTAACAACCTAAGTTTGCAGACCAAAATTAGAGAAAAAGGAGAGCTACAAGGAAAGTCAACATTTTGGCCCTAGCCTTCTATGGTCAATTAAGACTCAGGACATATGAGAACTTGTACAGTAAAGTCATGTACCTCGGTAGTGTCCCAAATTTTCTGATCAAGAAGATTATGGGGCCAAAGAGGAAAGTGATCGATGATGTAGAGTGTGCCTAAGGAGAGTCACACGGGGAGAAGACATTCTCCCAGGCTTTCACAGAGAGCACATTGGCCAAGCAATGGCCGTGACTCATCCACATGGCTGACACTGACAGAGGTTCTACAACCTGAGGTACAGGATCTCAGGATAAATCCTGAGGGCCTTTCACTGACCTTCTCAGACCCAAAAGCTACAACTCTTGTTGCATATGTCCTGCTTTTCCTTGGTTTTAACCATCCAGGGGAAAAGTATAAAAACAAAATATAAGAAATAAAGCCATGCTGTTATGTTGAGCTGTGGGGGACTCAGGTCAACAATTTCTGACATTGCCAGTTAAATGGAAGTTCCCATACTATTATGGGCTACTGGACTCTTTTAGCATATTTTGCTGAGTTTACACACCTATAATATTCAAATAACGGAACTTAACAAGAAAGGGGTATACAGATGAATGTTCATTTTTTATCTGTGTATTCAGAGTGGTTAGGATAGATATATAGTTACATTCTGTTAATGAATAGAATGATTTGTTCTAATGGTGTTTGTAAATAGGATCTCAAGTCCGCATCTTGTACAGCAATTAACCACTAAGAAGAATGTATGCAGTGTGTTAATTATTGAAACTGTCCTACTGATTTGATTTGAAACTAATTGCTATTTGTTTCTCAATAAAATTATGGCAAAAAAAGAATTACTGAAAGACTACTATTGTATACCACTCATTCTCCTGTGTTTAATTGTTTGCCCTATTTGGTGGGATCTTTCCATTCTCATTCATGGGGCTGTGATCAATTTGCTCCCTCTGAGGAACATCATTTAGTAGTCTGTGTAAGCTTGGCTTTGTCATCATAAAATTCTTTAGTTATTTTTTGTCATGGAAGTATTTCACTTCTCCTTTATACTTGAAAAAGAGTTTTGCAGGGTATATCAGTCTGGGTTGGAATTTGTTTTCTTGCGAGACTTGAAGTACTTTGTTCCATGCGCTTCTTGACTTGATGGTTTGTGAAGAAAAATCTGCCGTTATTCTGATGGGTTTTCCTTTAAAAGTGATCTGTTTCTTTTCTTTAGTGGCTTTCAGTATACTGTTCCTATGCTGAATTTTTGGAATCTTGATTATTATGTGTCTGGGTGTGGTTTTCATTGGATTGATATTATTTGGAGTTCTATATGCTTCGGTTACAGGCATGTCAGATTGTTGCCCCATATTTGGGAAGTTTTCTGCTATTACTTCTGCCCATATTCTTTTTATATCATTTATATTAACTCCTCCCTTCTCATTGATGCCTATTACTGTCACATTGTTCATCTTTGCATCATCTTGCAGGTATTGAATTATTTTTTCCTGCATCCTAGTTGTTTTTAAGAGATCTTTTCTTACTTTTTCACTAGCTGCAATGGTGTCTTTAAGGTTAGAAAGTCTATTCTCACTTTCACTCAAATGGTTTTGCCAACTTGTGATTGAGGTTTTAATTTCCTGTATATCACTTTGAATCTGTTTCATACATTCTATTTCTTTCCTATATTGCTTATTCAGCAGTTCCATCATTTTTATATTCTGCTTTATTTTTTTTTTAAATCAGTGTATTCTTTATAAGCACTTAGTCCTTCTTTGGTTATAGTTATCACTACTTTTTTTAGTTCTGAAAGTATTTCTGATCTGATTTCTTCTATACCTTTCTGCAGTTGTTTCTTTACTTCCAACGCTATTATTTCAGAGATTTCAGGTGTGTGATTTCCAGTTTCCTCTATGCTAGTGTCTTCTGCATCTGTTCTGGGTAGACTCGGGGCCTGAGACTACATTTTGTTCCTTCTCTTTGTCATTTTGTATACCACTGTCTTCTGACCTTTGGTGTAGAGCTTAGATAGAGTTATTACCTTAGCATCAGGTCCGAATCTATGAAGTTCAGATTTCTCCAGGTGGGTGTTGCTTGGATCTGGCTGCTGTGCTCCACTTCTTCCTGCTGCTGCCATTGGAGGTGAACCCTTTGTGTCACTCTGGCAAGATGTTCTGTTTCTGAATCTGCTGGGTGGGTCTTGCCTCTAGCCTCTTTACAGGGAGTTCTGCTGATGGGTTCTGTGCTAGGCTTGCACTCTGGGTTGAATGAGAATCCAGTGGGCCCTGAGCGGTTTCATTTACACGCCGGGCTTATGCTCTGGTCAATTCAGGATCCAGTGATGCTGGGTGGTCTCACTTACAAGCCGGGCCTGGGCTCTAGGTCTATTCAGGATCCGCGGGCCCTGGGTCATCTCACTCACACTGCAATTTCTAATGTCTTTAGCAAAAGTTAGTGTTGAAACACCTAAATTTCTCTGTAGCTAGAGAAGGAACAGAACAGGCTGTGCCTCCCTTTGTGGTTTCTGTGGCTGCATCCTATATTCCCTCTGCATCTTGGCTAGTTTCATTTTTCCTGTCCTCATTCTGGCTTACACTTCTTGTGGTCTCAAGGCTCTGAACACCTGGGCTTCCCTATTGGCACTCTAGAATAGTGAGAGTATGGCTGGGCTAGGCTGGAGAGAAGTTGGATTTGATCAGGGGAAGGATTATAGGTGCTAAATTAGACTATTTATACCCCATTGGTAGAGAAAGCCCATATGTTCCTAACATGCTCGTTGTTTTCTTCTGGGAAGGATCTGTAAGTGTCATAAAATAACATCACCGGGGAGGGGTTTTCAGACTCCATCAGAGCTGGGTGTGGCACAGTGGAAAGCCTGCAGGCTTGGGAACCACCTAGACATTCCTGCTTTCAAATTCTCATTATTTTATCTCTCCAGGACCCATTTTTTTTCTTTATAGGAGTGAGGACATAATACTTTTAGAGTTGCTAAGAAAGTTAAGAGAAGAATACAAAAAGGACCAATTCCTAGAAGCAGAATCATTCCTAGAGTAATCTATTGGCTCCTTCTTATGGTTTTGCTCGTCTAACCCTAACACACAAGAAAGGTTCCTGGTATGGAGTAGTACCAGGGACATCTATCCAGTCTCTACTTTCTTTATCTCTCAGGTGAGACAGACACATCAGGGAAAGTCATTTATTAGTGGCTAGAACATACATATTAGCAGATTTTTGGGGGAAATTGAACCCAAGGGTACTTCGGTAATGTCCCCCCTTCAATGTCTCTAGAGCTCTGCTTTTAAAAACACTATTCTTTTTGGTCTTTTGGGACCTTTGAGACATGCAGATAGGTAATTACCTCTAGTTAAGGGATGACCCTGCAGTGGCTTGTCCATGATTGCCAGAGCTATCTTACTCCTTCATCAATACCTAGTTGTGCTTTAGTCTGCTTCTGGGAGGCAGCTTTCTTGAGGGATCCAGACTGGGAGAGTAAGGCCACTATGTCCAAGCAGATACTCCAAGAGCTGAGGACTCAGTCCTGTCCCATTTTGAGACCCTGAGGTTCAGATGCTTGGGAGTTCTTCTGACCACTTTAATACAGTGTTTACTCTCTGGCTATGGTGTCATGATCATGGATCCATTAGGGACACAATTCCATGGCAAGAGCATGGCTCATATCTGACTCATGGATGAAGGGACTGGATATTTACCCACCAATTGCCACCCTTCAAAGTTGTTCAAAGTGGCTTTTTCCAAGTGTGTTAGCTCCCCTGAACTTTTATTTATTTTATTTTTTTTTGGGGGGGGGCTCTGATTTTGCCTTTATTTAGAGTACAGGGCAATATTACAGTTTCAGGTCATTAATCTTGTGTCTGACAGTAAGTATGACCTGAACTCTGGGAGTAAGTGGCTTTCCAGTTCTGGAGTAGGAGAGAAAATGGGTAGATCTAAGACCATCTCCCACCTTACTCAGTAAGCTACCAAAGGGTTTTTGGCTTCAGCTTACTGAGGGCAAGAAAGGCTGCCGGTTCCTGGGTATCTGTGTTATCCATGAACTTCATTACAGCAAATCAGAATTTCCAGTTTTTTGAATAAATTCTTTCAGGAAAAAATAAATCCAGACTGACTTTTTAGATGGATGACTACTACAAGTATCCTCCATGAGTTGGCAAAATCTTCAGAGTGATTGGTTGAGCAAGCAGTCTTTCATGTGCTCCCAGTTGTCATATAGTGCATACAGGCTGGTAAGCCTGCCAGACCCACTTGTGTGATTTCTTGAAGCCTACCTGTACATTTATGTAACATGCCCATCATGGTTCCACCTGCTACTGTGCTCAGGTCGTCTTCTGCACCTTGTGTTTTCTCAATGATAACACCAAATGCACTATAGAGCAAAGCCAGAGAACCTAGAGTTCTGGCCCACAGTGCCCCTTGCCTAGTCACCATATTCAAAATCTGTACATTTCTTGACCTGGACCAGGCCATGTTCTGGGTTTCCTTCAATCCTAGCCAAAGACCATTCATTGCCCCAAGTGCAGCCCCAATCATGCAGCGTCCTCCAGTGGTAAAGAAGGCCAGTTCAAACCTGCCCCAGGTTTTATTAGCTCCAGTCAGTAAAAATAAATTCATCAGTATCCTGCACAATATATTGTGGATACACATTTAAATAAAGAGACAAAAAGTTCAAACCAGTTAGCAGGACTCTGGGCAAATTTGCATGTGAGTAACCAGCTCCACCAGCTCCAAAAAAGCCAGCCAAGGCCTGCACCCTCCCTGTACCCCGTGGTTTTCTTGCTACTGCCCCCACCGCCCTCCATGGTGTCACAGAAAACTTATATTTCCTGTCATGGCCTCAGGCCGAGGTACAGAGCTGGGCCTTTGCTCCAAGCAGCAGCAGGGAAACCTGTGTTACTACTACCTCATTCACATGCTGAACTCCCTGAACTTTTAGTCTGCCCCATGCATGGGATGGATTGTTGCTGTCACCACAGAATTCTCTTAAGTGACAGTACACAGATATTTGAAGTGAGAAGCAGTCACTATGTAAGAAGACTGTTGTTGATATACAGAGTGAACCACACTATTTGTTGCAGCCCCTGTGATTATCAATTAATATGGATAGGTTTCTCTCTTCCCTTTGTTCCTTTCCTTAATCATTTGTTGAGCATCTACTATATGCCAGGTGCTATGCTGTATTGCAGATCCATTAATCAACAGATAACTTAGCTTTGCTTGTCAAGGTGTAGATACATAATCATCCATCAGCAATGAAGAATGTTGGAACATTTACACATAGGTCCAAAACACAGCCTAGCAACTGTGTTCCCCCCTCAGCTATTTAAACTCTTGTCCACATTCCTCCAATCTCCGACCTTACCCACAAGTCCCACTGAATTTCATTTCCTGCTGTCCACATTGCATTGCTTTGGAAATCCCCCAAACCTCCTCTTCTTGTGTTTCCTGTTTACTGTGCACCCATTTGCCCTAATATTTGAGTTTGTTTTCTCCCATTCTTCTCATTTTGCCCCATCCAAATAGCTACATATAACGGTGATGCATACACCAAATGGCAGGACAACACAATAGCCTCTAAGCACTGTGCATGAATCCTTCTCACCCTAAAAGGTACAGATTCACACTGTCCCTGTTTCACTTATGTGAAAACTGAAAGTGAATCGTGGATGTTGGCCAGCAACACCAGAGGCAGCAGGGATCAAAAAGCCCGTTTCCAGAGCCAGCTGTCTTACTCATCACCACAGTGCCTCCCAAGTCCAGTGTGAGAGACAGACATTCAAGCAAGAGTTCTACAAATAATCATGCAATTACCGTGGTGCTGAGTGCTGAAAAGTATAATCATCTTTGTTTGCCTAGGATAGCCGGGGACTCAGTTGGTGAGGGAATGCTTCCTTGACGATGTGCCCTTATATGTGCCTTGTTGGACTGCTCTGCATGAAATCAGCATGGGGGAAGGTGTGTGAGAGAGCAAATATCCATCACAGACCCCAAAATAGCATGCTGCTATCATCTTCCCCACACTGTTAAATGGTAGGCACCTGTTCTCTTAATGTACATTATGACCTGGTTCCCTTTAATTCTTTTCCATAATGTATTAATTGGTCAGAAGTTGTCCTGCTTGCCTCCATGTGCCCTTGTCTAAAGATTGGCAAACTTTTCTTATATGGGGGTAATAAATATTTTAGACTGTATGGGTCAGATTGTCTCTGTTGTAATTCGCCTTTACCATAGTACCGCAAAAGCAGCTGCAGACGATATGGTAACGAACATTACTGGCCGTATGCCAAAAAACTTCATTTGTGGATGGAAATTCAATATTCATGTACGTGTATACTTATATGTTGCAAAGTATTATTTTTCTTGTGATACTTTTCAACCATTTGAATATAAAATGTTGTTCATTCTTAGCTCATAGCCTGACTGGATTTGTCCCGTGACCGTAGTTTGCTGACACTGCCTCAATTCACACTTCCAGCTACCATGTGGACATCTTTTTCCCTTTGCTTGCTCCATAAGTCCCCTGCAAAGGGAATGTCTCTAAAGATCGAGCTTACCACCCCAATGAAATCAACCTTTATTCCCAATATTCCAACTTCTGTTGATGACCGTTCACTAAGGGCTGTCAGGGCAGGGAACAAAACAATATCACAGCATGAGAACCACTGTTGTAGCTGTGTCGGGCTGTTGTCACATTCCACATATGTGCAGCACTTTGCTGCTTTTGCTTAGCACCTGCCTACCCAGCTCTTCCTTTCTCTCCTTAAATTTTCCCTGAGACTGGTGTCTACTCCTGTCATCATTTTATCACCTCCTACCCTTTACTGCCTCCAGCCTACCTTCCAGCCCATTGCTCTACAAAAAGTTTCCACAAAGGTCACTGATGACCTCAGTGTTGCTGCACCCAAAGGACATTCTTCAGTTCTTGTCTTACTTGCAACTAACACCACTGACCTCCTCTTTCTCTGAAACCCTCCCTCTCACTTTGGCTCTTCCTCCTCTTTTTCCTGTGTGTGCTTTCCCCTGCTATCTGGCCTGACAGATTGGAATTCCTAAAGGCTGAATCCAAGATCTGTTTTCTTCTTTTAGCTACTTTCCTTGGACAATCCTCTAGCTCTTTTCCTTATGTTGTTACCTGAACAGCAATCTACATATGGTCACCACCTTACTGCTGCTGGACCACTGTTCCAAAATAAAACTCACTTAGTACCTCTAGCCTTTCCTCTATTCAGGGACACCAGTTCCGAGTTTCCAAGGCTTACCATTGTTCTTAAAATCAAGGGTAACTCACTGAAGTCCTCAAGACCCTACCTGCCCTGCTGACCCTCACCTAGCCTCTTACACACTGCTCCCCTCTGCCATGGCTCCAGCCTTCCTGGCCAGTCTCAGCTGTTTAATGCTCACACTTCTTCCTTACTGGGATTGTATTGCTCCTCCAACAGAAATGCCACTATCTCTTCTTCCTTCCAGATGTCTCTGACACACTTTTAGATCTCACTTATAGCATCACTTCCTCAGTAGGTCTTCTTTGATTTCTCTTCCAGGTCAGATGTTCCTGTTAGAATTTTTGACACACTTTGTAACACCTTTATGACTTTGGCCACATTGTGTTTATGTCTAAAGGTTGGACACTTTGGTTGATACTTGCTCCCTCAGTAGTTCCTGTAGAGAAAGGACTCTTGCTTAAAAAATAAAATTCAGAATTCTGTCATCACTACTAGCCTTTGCCTAGCAGAAAATAAATGCCCAGTAACCAAGTGGATGGATAGCTGGATGGATGAAAATGAATGGTGTTCCCCCTGCTTGAATCGCTTTTCTTATTCTTTTTAATCCTTTGAGGGCAGCTCAAATGATGCCTCCTGCAGGAAGCCTTCCCTGATGCTCGGTGGAAATTTACCTCTCTCCTGGGTTGCATCTCTACATATATCTCTGCCCTAGTTTCAACTGTCCTCTATCTTGAGTTACTGAGTTCACAGCAGCTGTGGTCCCTATGGTACAAATGTTTCCCAAGATCCAGAACCTATTTTGTTCATTTTTATATCCTTCACTTGACTTGTTGTGGTAGACATGGAAGCAACACAGTAAACACTGAATGTGATGTTTTATATAATTCAGGAGGCCATTGTAATTCTGACAATGGTACATCTTCTGGACATGGTGTAACAAACACTGAAAGGGAACCAGCAAGGGACATTCTCTGCCACTTTGCCCTTGTCATTTTGCTACTCCTCTTTTCCTACAAGTTATTCAGCTACCCAACAGGCTTCTGTCTCCTGACCTCACTGATGGAAAATTTCCTTATACTTACTGTTACTTTTCCAAGTTGATAGTGGTTCAGCAGGTTTATTACTAAGTTTTCAGTGTCTGGGGGATCAACTTCATCCAACCTGCTGATGTGCTGCATTTAATTTTTCTGAAAATTTCCATACTTGTGTTTTTATCAATAGCTGTGTTTACAAGGCCTTAATTACTGCCTAATTGTATATGCCCACCCCTCCCCCTTCATTTATCCAAAGTCTGGTTACTAAAACTGGAACAATGTAGTTATTCAGCTTTTCTTCCTTCTCATTGCCCAGAAAAGTTTGGGGTGTAGCTCAGTGGTAGAATGTTTGCCTAGCCTGTGCAAGCCTCAGGGTTGAGTCTCAGGAACAGAAAAAAAAATGCTGAAGTATCTCTCATGGTATACCTGCTCCCAATTAGTAAGCTCACCTAAAAATTTTATGACATGATTTTATTACAGACTGGCTGGTGTTTTGTGATCCTGATTAAATTCACTCTTTACATATCTCAGCTCTGTGTTTACTCCCTTCAATGCTTTTGGTTGTACTGTGTGCACTGTTATCTTTGGCTCATTGGAAGGGTAGTTTAACTGAATATCCTGGTTAGATGAGTTATCCTAATTGGTATGCATAGGCTCCTGGTTGTCATAAAATTAAGAGTACAGTACCATTTCCTTTGCTATATAGGTAAGCTAGTTGTTTAAACCACTAGTGATGCTTTCTGCATAGCAGGTATAGTCTCAGGGGCTTAACACTCACTGCCTCATGTAAACCTCACAGACATCTTACAAATTGGTGTGGATGAGGATGTCGTCTTTATAACTCAGAGATGCTAAGTAGCTTACTTAAAACCAGGGGGCTCATAAGTGGTTGAATCAGGATTCTTGTCCCCAAGGATTTTAATAATCATGATGGCCTTTTTGTTTCCTTTTTCTTTTTGGTATTGGGGACTTAGCCCAGGGGCTCATGCCTGCTAATAAGCATACATAGTACAGCTATGCTGCACCTCTGCTCTTCATGCCAGAGTTCCTTGTTGCCTATAGTTCAGAATGCCTTTCTGCAATCTTAGTTCCTTCAGGTAGCCATGAGGACACCATTCATCATTGTGTCATGGTCTGGATGGTGTAGAGACTTTGACTGGCTTGTCCTGACTTTCTTCCTGTTGTATAGTCCCAGTAAGGGCTTTGAAATGGACATATTATAAATAAGGCCTAAGATTCTGGGTTCAAAGAATTGTGGAAATTTAGAAGTTAGTGCATAAAGAGCTGGTTTTAAATCTTAGTTCAAATCCCTTGACAAAAACCTAGGGAACTCAAGCTGCACTGATATAGAAACCAGGATCAATCAGTCCATCAACAAATCTTTATTAAATTCAACTAAATACAAGACACCATGTTCAGTGCTATGGGCAGCTATCTGAGTAGCACTAGTTTGTACAGTAGCATGGTGATTTGAAGCTTCTGATGAAAAGGACTATTTATGGCATGCCAGAACTTATGGGGCTGATAGCTGCTAAATCTTCTTAAGTCTGAAACTGAGATTGCAGGTTTTACTTGAGGGAAGAAGGAAACAAAACAGAGCACCTGTCCCTTTCTTCGGGAGGGTGTAAATTGAGATCCTGTGTTACACAACAGTGAGAACTGGCCTGAAAGTGGCTTCCCTGGGAAAAGCAAGAAGCAAGAGGCCACTTGAGCTTTCTACTTCTGCAAGAAGGTTAAGGATGAGATTAAAAAAAAGAAAGGGGAATGAAACTCAAACATTTCCATGGAATGTCTCAAGTACATGTATTTTTCTTTTAGATGACTCTGAACTTATCTTGCCATTTGGAAATGTTAACTCTGGAAAGGGCAATTAGCATAGGAATGCGTGGACGAGTTGAGAATGTGAGGATAGTGCTGGAGATGAGAAAGAGGTAATGAATTGTCAAAACTTGCATGGCTGCCTGTGTTCAAAAGTGTAGACCACATTTGAAAGATCAGTAGGTGGGAGTGAAGCTGGGGGAGCACTGCACGTGCAGAGAGAACCACGTGTATTTCTGAGGGCATGCAGAGCTCTGGCATGGCTGGCTGTGGGCTGCCACCATGGGGCAGTTCAAGACTAGTGATGTTCAGGATTTTTTCTTTTTGAGACCCCATGTTATAAAATAGAATATCTGTGACTTTCCAAAATTCTTATGTTAAATCTTAATGCCTAGTGTGGTGGCATTTGGAGGTGGGCCTTTGAGAGGTGAGAAGTCATAAAGGCAGAGTTGTTATGGGTGGAATTTGTACCCTAATGAAAGAAGCTCTGCAGAGTTCCCTTGCCCCTCTGCACCATGAGAGGGCTCAGTGAGAAGATGCACCTATAGCTTTAGAAGTCAGCTCTCCCCCAACAGAGAATCTCCTGTCACCTTGATGTTGGCCTTCCCTTCCTCCAAATGGTGAGCAGTGCATTTCTGTTGCTTGTAAGCCACTCAGGCCCTATCTGCTAGAGCACCTGCACAGACTAAAACTCGCTCGATCTTTAAAGAGCTACCTGTGGGTTAACTGTGATGAGCTGTTCCTTGCTTTACTCCAGTTGACTGGACTTTGGATTGACAGTCTCTTGGTATAAGTGTGCTTTGGAACTTGGACACACGGGACCTCATCCCAGACCAACTTGGTGACCTGAGGCAAGTGTCTTAATCTCCTGTGCTTCAGGTTCTATGAAATGGGGATATTAACATCATTGATCTCAGAGAGTTTCAGGAAGATTGAATGAGATAATATGTGGAAGCTGCTTAGAATGTGCTTGTCAGTCAAGTTCTTGAAGAAGAGATTAGTTATTATAGTATCATTATTTTTATTCTGAAGTACTCCAGTGTGTAACTCTGAGAGGCCAGTATAGGGGATAAGGGTCAGATAGAATTCAGAGCTATTAGTTACCCAAGAGAGGTAATCAGATAGTAGATAGGGCTGGCCAAAAAATTACAGAAGCTCATTGTGCTCCTGGATAGATCATCATAATTATTATTCTCATTCTCACCTTTCTTTTGGGGAAGTATCGTCACTATCTGTGCTCATGATAGACAACTGTATAGATAGCGTGGTGTTTATGCAGAGAAATCAAGAAGAAAAACAAAGAGGTTTCAACTTGAAGCAGAGTGGTCTAAGTGTAAGTAATTGCAACTCATTTCAAACTGCTTTTATCTTCACAACAAAGAGGGAGAAGGAAATGAAATACCATAGGTAGCATTGCTGGAGATTGATTACAACCAGGAAGAGGAGGGGTTGGCTTCTGAAAACCTTCTTTAGAATACTCAGACTCACATGTCTAAGTGTTTAGGGCTTGTATAGGCTGTATACTATGCAGTTTCTGTAAATATTTATTTTAGTGGTCATCATATCACATCTGCACATACTATGCTGGGTTTGTGAGGGCTCAGGGTTTTAAGAGCCCCTAGTGCTTCAGGGAGAAGCTTGAAAAGCAGCATGGGTGATCTGTTATTGTGTGTAGAATGGGATGTATTTATCTGAGGACAAATTTCCTATAGCTGTGTTGCAGGGGCTAAACAGCTACCAGGCAGGGCCAGGTTAGTCCATGTGTTAAACTATGAAATTAACAGTGGCAGCTGACCTCAGATGATGAGATAGATGGGGAATTCTGAGACTCTGGGCTCTTCTTCCTAAGTCTTCAGAGCCTAGTGATGGCTAGCTGGACCTTTGCAGAAGTGGTACCAGGGAGGCATCCAGCTCAGAGAAGCTGGAGAGCCTTGTGCTTGTGAGAGAAAACTGTGAGATGTCTTATGCGGGTCAGGAGGGTTCTGGCCAATTTACTGCAGAGAGGCTGGGGGAAGTGACAAGCCTTGGGAAGAAATAGAAGCAGGCCTCCTCAGAGACTTTGCAGCATTTACTTTTTGATGAAGAGATCAAATTAAATTGAGAAGGACAGAAAAGAAACCTGGCAGACTTCCTTGGTAAAAACAGAATGCAAACATCTGAAATAATCTGCATCTTGGGTAAATGTACATATTTCCTGAAAGTGAGAGGAAAACTTGTATTTCTACAGCACTTTTCTTCCAAGGCTATCAAGGTTCTTTGTCTCTTTTTTTTCTTTTCTTTTTTTTTTTTTAAAGGTTCCTACTGCTAACGATAGAGTCTGGTCTAGAATGATGGTTAATCAGATCCAGGGATACAGCCTTAGACTGAAGTTATACACATCGATTGTCTTTATCAAGAGATGACCAAAGTACTTGGAAATAAGAGATCTCTGGGATGTCCCACTTGGGATCAAGACTCTACAATGTGAGGGTGCCCTGGAATTATTAATGTACAACCTATACATGCTTATAAGGATGCCCTAGTCCTATAGGAGATTCTATGTTTTAGGAAGAGATTTAATAAATTCAACCTAAATATAGAAACAATGATTATACCTATTGTTTTTTCTTTTTTCCTTCTGTTCACATCAATGAGTGGTTGCCAAATATTTGTGGAGTTTGTGTTTAGCTAGTATACTTCTTGGGTGGGGAAGTTATATAATCGTTTAGCTTATAATTGCTATCATAAGTAAGATACTTTATCTGTGTGCAAACTTTCACTTCTGAGTGCTGCTCTACCTATAATATTCTCCGACCTCCCTGAGGTGGTGGAGTTCTATGGTTTTCTCCATTTGGACCCCTCTTTTGCAGGCTCAGGCAGAGCCAGATGGTCCTGATATGGCAGCTGATGGGCGGGTAATTCACTGTAGCCACTTTCAATGGTGGCGTGGCCAGTTCTCTGTGGCTCAGATTAGATTTGGCAGCCCTGGACTTTCTCATCTGTAGAGTGGGAAGCTATGGCCAGGGTTTTTTTTTTTTTTTTTTCTTTTTAAATCTTAGACCTGGGCTGGAGAGATGGCTCAGTGGTCTAAAGCACCTACTTAGAACAAGCTTAGCAAAAGCATCAGGGACCGCGGTTCAATCCCCCAGCACCACATGCCAGCCAGCCCTGCCCCCTGGTGGGCTGAGCTGGCCTCTCTCTCTCTCTCTCTCTCTCTCTCTCTCTCTCTCTCTCTCTCTCTCAAATAAATAAATAAAATTAAAAAAAAATTTAAAAAAAAATAAATCTTAGACCTTAGGCCATTAGATTATTATAAAAATAGCTTCTAGCTAAAGCTCACTTCTGATTTTTCCTCAGATTCTGGAAAACAGATTCTACAACTATAATATCTGTTATAAGAAACTCATCTAATTAGAGACTTGGCCAATTAGAAGAACTCTTTTCTTTTCCTCTCAAAACAGGAACCATGTCTGGACTTATCTCTCTCACTGTGGCTCAGTTGGTCCATCTTTGATTTTTCTCTTCTCTTTCTTTATTTTCTCTCTTTTGTCTCTCTCTCTTTCCTCTCTCCCCCGTGGTATCAGTTGGGACTGTACCCTGGGCCCAATGTATACAAGCATACACCCCCAGGTCCCACATTTTATTTCTTACCAGAATCAGGCAGGCATGTAGTAGAACTGCAGGGGTAGATTTGGAGGCCAGCACTTTGAAACTTCTTGGCTGTCTAGCAATGAGAGCTGCCTACCAGGAAGCATTGGAAGAAGTCCTCCATACCCTCATGGCTCCAGCTTTTGAAGTGTTTCTAGCTCTAGTCCATCCAGGGACCCATGTTTCCATGTCTTTAAATAATAGCTTGATTGTTATAGGCTTGCTGTTCAGGGCCAAAAGCATTTGTACCTTGTGCCTTTGCTTTTTTTATGAAATAAAAAAAAAAAAAGAGCAGAACAAAGAGCGGTGATACCTTTGAAAGAAAAAACACCGTAGAAACACAAGTTTTTCCTCTCACTTTAAGGAAATTTGTACACTTACCCAAGACTCACATTATTTGAGATGTTTGCATTCTCTTTTTTAACAAGGAAGTGTGCCAGGTTTCTTTTCAGTTCTTCTCAACTTAATTTGATCTTTTCATCAAAAACCTGTTTCCATGCAGTTTTAGTTTCCATGTGGTACTATGGAGATCACAGAGGAAAAGCCCATTCTGTAGGAGTTTGTGCTTGAACACAAATGATGTGGGCACCACTCAGAGAACATGAAAGTGCTACAGAAGGACATATGAGTGACAGAACAGCAACCACAAAGCCCACGTATATGGAGAAGGGAGGATGTTTTTCTGTCTTATTGAATGATATGGTGTTGAGGAGCTATCATGAGGAAGATACTAAGTGGAATGTCAGGTGTGTAAATGTGGTTGAGATGGAGGGAGGACTCATACTTCTGTGTCCTGAGGCCAGGCAGTCCACCTGGGGGTGGTGGATCTTCCAGCTTCATCTAAAGATCACCATTTGGCCCCCTTCTTCCTTTATCCCATTAGAGTTCATTCCCTGCAGCTTTTGGTTAGTCCTTGTTGGGGGTAGGCATTAGCATTCCAGTTCTTCAGCTTAGAGTTAAGGCTTGAAGCAGCTGTCTCCTTGTCTGTTTCCTTGTTATATCACTACCAAGCTGGATGTCAAATTCCCAACAATTATCAGTAAAAGGACAATAGCGTCTTTATTATTGTCTGGGCTAAAATGAGAAACCAGGTGGCAGAAGATGTGGATAAACATGGCAGGTTGCATATGTCCTATAATTTTTGCTCTCTTTCCCCAAACCTCTAAAATGATAGTAAAGAAAACGTCTAAACCTATGGGGACCAAGAAAAGAGGAGAGAAAATGACATTGGATGAAAAAGATAAAATATTCTTGGAACAGAAAAGTGGAGAGATGAGTGCTTGGTTGGCAGAGGGAGAGCTAACGAGAAGCAAGCCAGCTTGTGTCCATGAACCAACTCTCAAAGCATTGAGACAGTAGGGTGCAGCATTAAGGGTTGGATTGAAGATTTGTCTTTCTCTCAGGAGATCTTTTTTCTCAGTGCAAACAGCCATCCGTTGTTCTTTCCCTGTTCCACTAGAAGTAGGGGATTTAATCCCTGAATATTTGAATCAGAAAGACTTCAGATTGAGGGAACAGTGGCAACTGGTGAGCTGGATAGGTAGGAAGTAAGTTAAGGTCTAGTTCTCTTCTGCTGGGGGTTTCCTGGGATGCTGACCCTCAAGTCCCCACTCCCTGAAAGAGGGGAATCAGTGGTTCCTCCCTTGAGATGAAGAATCCCAAAGAGGAAAGACCCATACATTCTGACATGAAAAAGCTGGTCCTTGCTTTTTCATGTCATTGTGGAGTCACCGAGAAGCCCTGCACTTGGTTACAGTACTCCTTCTCACACTGTAGTGCCTTGCCCTGGGGCAGCAGGCAGCCTAAGAACAGCAGGAAGAAATCACACCCAGGCTGGCCAGCCTATGAGGGATGAGACGATGGAACAGCCATGGTATGAGACCAGGATGTTGTCAAAGAAAACACAGCAGAACTAAGATAATCTTAAAATGAGGTCAGAAAATCTAACAGGGGATTATGTGGAAAATATAGAAAGACAAAAATACATAAAATGGAGAAAATGACTAGAAAATTAGAGGATTTAACTAGGGGGTCCAACATGTGACAGCTAAAACAAAGACTCTGGCAGCTTCCTCTGGCAACCTGATTAAGCCTTCAGAACCCCTACTCAGAATCATGTTAGTCTTTGAAAAATTAGACTATTTTAAAGCAGTTTTAAATTTATAGAAAATTGAGAGAAAGGAAGACAAGAGAGATGAAAACAATGATGTTTTAAGTATGTAAAGTAAAATTCCTCTTCCCTTGATAAGCAGCAGGGGTAACTCATGGTGATGGGAGAAACAATGTTGCATCCTGGGTTTTTCTCCCCAAATACAGTACAGGGGTTTAAATCCAGTGCTGTGTACATGCTAGGCAAGTGCTTTGCCACTGAACTATATCCCCAGGCTTTTTAATTTTTATTTTGAGATTTCTTTCTTTGTTTCTTTGTTTCTTTGTTTCTTTGTTTCTTTCTTTCATTCTTTCTCTTTCTTCCTTCCTTTTTTTTTGTATTTAGTACAGGGTCTACAGGGTCTCACTACACAGATATGACTCATAGTGAACCTCCTGTTTTCAGCCTCCCAAGCTCTGGGATTATAGGCATGTGCCACCACCCCTGCTCTCAATTGCAGTTTCAGCACGCCCTGGGGACGGGGCCCTGGGCCACCCGGCACTCCTAGGATGGAACCCCGGTCCCTGTGCCCAACTAAGCAGGTGCTTTAGTCTACTGAGCTATCTGGCCAGCCCTTAATTTTTATTTTGAAACAGAATCTCACTAAGTTGTCTAGGTTGACACTGAAATTGTAGTCTTCTTGTCTTAGCCTCTCATGTAGGTAGGATGACAGATGTGTGCCATTGTGGCTGGCTGCATTCTGGTTTTGAAAAACTTCCAAGGGCTGTGGGGATAGCCTAAGGGCAGAATGTTTGTCTAGCATGGACTGAGAACCTGAATCTCACTTCTAGGGAAAAAATGCAAAGACTTTCAAAAGAGAGGTGATACAGTACATCAGAATACAAAGGAAGCCAACTTCATTAAAATACAGTTGTAAAAATATTAGACAACAAAAGTCATATAGTAATATATGTTCTTTTAATGAGCACATTAAAGAACAAGATCTAGAGGTGTCTACTGTAACTTTGAAGCAGCAATAGACACAAATGATGTATTTAGATATTTGCATCAGTGTGGTGTGAGATAAACATGTCTGAGATTTCTGTAAGTGATGACTATAGAATGCTTCAGTTTTAATCAGACATTTGTTGAACTAATATGCTTGAAAACTATGTGCATGTCAATTTTATAAAGGGTGACACTTTTAAAAAGAATTAGAAAACATACTTTAATTATTATTTGGGCAGAACAGGCTAATAGAAGGAAATTTAGTGATGGTGATGTGAAGAGTCTTTGGAAAGACAGGTAAACAATGCCAAAATAGCAAGATAGGTTTGCCTGGCAATTTACAGTTTTCAGTATGCCCTTTCACACATTCCTCCATGTGATTTTCACAATGACCTGTAAGAGCCGTCCTATGGATATTACCCTTATATTTGGTTCATAAATGAGACACCAAAAAATGACTCAAAGTCATCCTTGGAGCTCTACTCAAGTTTGATTGGAAAGAAGGTTGAAGCTCCCCATGTATCGCAGCAGAGTTCAGAGTCCTACTGATCTAAGGCTGACAGTGACAAGAGTGGAATGGTCATTGGAGTTCCAACCCTCAGGCCACAGGTAGCAGTTTAAAGGAAGTCATGGCCTGAGATCACTTTGGAGAAAGTGTCCTTAGGAGATAGAAGCCCAGAGAGTTTCAGAGAGTTTCTCTTTTGGTACCTGGAATATCTTGATATCATTTTCCCTGCCCGAAGTTATTTCCATTTCTTTTCCTCCATCCCTCCCCTTCATCACTTTTCCAAAGTCTTTGTCTTTGCTAGTGTAGTGAGTTGCTAAAGGTCATGTTTCACACTTTCACAATGCCCTGGTAGAGCTGTCAATCATGGTGCCTGGCCTCCTCTGACAGCTGGGCCAAGAACTATGTTATATTCCTGAACACAGCAACTGACACAAAGGGTGAAGACACTGGCTTCAGGCTTAATTAGTTGCCTTTCAAGCAATCTTTTGATTTGAGGTGGAAAACTACTTTTTCTGTTTTAAAACATTAAGGGTTTGTCTGGAGTTGCTAGAAGCTATTTTCTCTGTTATATGGAGAGAAATTCTGTGATGTAAAAGAAAATGCTATTAAAATAGGGACGTAATAAAAATGAGGTGGAAAGAGAGAGGAAGAGAAGGGGTCCAGAGAAAGAGAGACAAAGAGAGACAGAGACAAACACAGAACAATATAATGTGAGATGAGCATAAGTATCTGGGTTTCAGATTTTTTTTTTTCTGTATTTTAGAGAAGGGTCTATAGAGTGTTCAGGGTCTCACTACTAGATCAGACTCATAGTGATTCTCCTGTTTACAGTCTCCCAAGAGCTGGGATTACAGGTGCACACCACCATGCCTAGTTTCAATTGCTGTCTCAGTGTGCCCCAGGGGTGGGGCCAGCATAGCAGGCCCAGGGATTGAACCCCCGGCCCCGGTGCCTGCTTGCAGGTGCTTTAATACACTGAGCTATTTGGCTGGCCCTTTGGGGTTCAGATTTGGGGAAGAAAAAAGAAAAGAGTGGTTTTGTGGCTGCTTAGTGAATTTCACTTCTTATCCTGGGGTTTGGGTTCCTGGAATTGTTCTTTCCATTCTGTGAGCCATGTTAGTATATTCAACAACCAAGAAAGTCAACAATTCCTTTCTTGCTAAACCACCTTAAGTTGACTGTCTTAGAAATGAAAGGGTCCTGCACACCAACCAGGGGCCTTCAGACATTGTCAGAGGTATTTGCTTATGGGTCCCCCTCTTTCTACTTCTTAAGGCTATAGCAGAGCCTACTGCACCCTTCAGCCCCACTGACTTTCCCAGCACTCTTCCCGGGCTTCCTCAGACACATTCTCCACAGAGGCCTGCTCCTCTTACTACAAAGTGTTACTTATTCATTTTATTTAGTAGGCGTTCATAAATGTGGTGGAAACACAGCTACCCATAGGGTGGAAATAAAGATATGACTAACTGTGAGTCACTGTAAAAAGTAATTCATTTCTTAAAATAAGGGGTCAGAAGAAAGAGTGACCATTATGTGTGGAGTTTGAAAGGGCAGAGAGTGGAGGGGAGGTGTGCAGGCTTGGTGGTGGGTGTGGCTGCTTTTGGAGGACAAGGCCCTGGCACAGTGGAAGGTTAGATTTGCTCAGCCCAGCACAGAGGCAGGAACCAGCTGATCCTTTCCTGCTGGCATCTTGGGAGGCCATCTGGTTGTCCTCTTGGCTTGGAAGGTGCTGCACATTCAAATCTTAACAGTATCAGAACCTTTCTGTCTTCACGCTGAGGGACTGGCTTCAGGAGGAGAGGCAAGTTCAGGGAGGTAGGAGGGTGTTTTCTCTTGGGAACCAGGATATATGTTTTTTTAAGAGTAGGAAGAATTTATTCAAAGAGAAAAAGCTTCTGTCTGAGAGGGACAAAAGGGGGTCCAGAAAGTGGGTTGCCTATCAACCCTGCTTCTTTGGATGTTTTACTGAGCAAAATCATGAGGTGAGGTGGGCTTCAGATGGGATAGAACTATAACTAATCAATAAGATTACAAGTATAGTCACTTAGGTAATATTGATCTGGTGGCAAATCATAGGGTGTGAGGTGGGAGAAAACAATCAACAATAAGCAAGTATAGCTGCTAGGGTAATGTTGATTAAATGGGGTTCAAATGCCAAAACAAGTTGTGTAGTAAGCGCACAAAAAATGGATGAGGGCTTTCCTGGAGGGCTGGGTTAAGATTTGGTCCTCCACTCCAAGGTGACTGACACCTACTTAGGATGTCAATCACTGGTGGGAACCAGGATCCTGTTGCCATCACCCTGCATAGGACTCCAGCTGTGATGTGAGTTCTACACCTTTGTGGCTGCATTTGCCTGAGTCTAAGTGAAGATAGAGGAGCACTGCTTCCTGGGGAAGGTGCTCGGGAGTGTGTCAGCTCCAGGAGCCTCTGTACTACCTGCTTCAGGAATCTGTACCAACCCTCTGTAGAAAAATGGAAACTTCCCCTTCCTGGTGCTGCTTATTGATACCAATTCAACTGGCTGAGATACATATCTTTCCTATGCAAATATCTTTCTTATAAGATAGATATCTTTCATATAAGATATATAAGGAAAAGGACTGCATATTTTAGCTGGTTCTGAAGAAGAAAGTTTCAACCTGTGCATTATGTGTATCTCCAGAAAGCTTTTCTTGAGAATAATTTTGATTTAACATGGATGGAAGCTAAATCATCTTGACAAAGAGTTGTGAGGTTCTTTGTTATTTTCTTCTTCCTTTTAGCCATTACTACATCTAGAGTTTTAGCAAGTTGGCTGAGCTTCCCAGTGAACTGGATATGACAACCTGAAAATGATCTAAATCATCAAACTCTCTTCCTTCAATTCAGACTAAAAACTAACAAATATGAGCTTGTCAGATACCCTCTGCTTTCTTGGTTTCCATACACTGAATGTTGGTCATTGTATGTCTTTGTCAGAGAGGACTAGGGACCCTCACAGATATAAAACAGGAGAGTCTGCATGCTAGCAGAAAGCCTAGATCCTTCAGAAAGCCTTCTGGCCAGATCAGGCTTTCTCTCTCTCTCTCTCTCTCTCTCTCTCTCTCTCTCTCTCTTTCTCTCTCTCCCCCTGCCCCCTTTTTTGAGAATCAAGTACAGTGATGGTTAATAAATTTGACCAACTTTTGGCCTGTTATATTCTGAACTATGGATGTATTCTCTCATTAGTGTCCTTGTGATGTGGGAATAATGATGATGATGTTGATAGTTGTAATGAAGATGATCAATACAGTCGGGGCAAATTTGTCACAAAAGTAAGAAAATTTAAATTTACTTCTTGCACAGTGCCCATTTAAGGGCTCGGAAGTGACCCTAGCGATATGATTATATAGTCATGTGTTTTTTAAACTTTGCATAAGAAAAATCTTTTCACTTCAGTCAGAAGGTCTTGTCCTTTTATGCCAATCCCCTTTGTCATTGTCCGCTTGTATTAAATGGTTTTGTAGTGGCTATCACATATCTTCTCTCATTCTAAATGAACAAACATTTTATACTAATTTTGCATTTATAATTTACATTATCTTTCATAAGGAAGAACCTAGACTTTTATATATACCAGGTTTTGCACAGCCTGGATCAGCACAGAGGAACTTAGGGGAGGCAAAAGATTTGGGGTTTCTCTATCTTGTCTTTAGTCAAGGATATGACAAAATCATTAGAGACCTGCTCCTTACATGTGTTTTCTTTCCTACTGATGTTGAGAAAGTAAGTATCAGGGCTTCCTAGTCATTAAATATCTCTTGCTGTTAAAAGAAAAGGTATTGAAAATATTGGTAGCTGCAGACGACATTGTTTAAAAGTGGGGATCAGAGAAATAATAATATGCTTCAGTTTCTCATAATTTGCTCGGTTTCTAATTGGTTACTGGTGAAAACTATGCTATGACTGCAAGGTGCAGAGTAAACTCTTTTCTCAACTTCAGAGTTTGAGTGGGAAGAAAAAAATCCCCCTTTATGGGTTATTAGCTGGTATAGCACTTTTATCCTTAGGGAAGAAAGACAGATCATTAACATGTCCTCATAGATTTGTCTACTATCAGCACTGGCCTCATAAAAACACAGAGGTTCTTCTATGTAGAACATAAATTTAAAAGAAAGCAAGTAGAATCACTTCTTCAAAAATGTTATCCTCCATGCTAGTTACCAATAACCTTTGAGTTTTCAAGTAAACCCTCCTGAAATTTAACAGCCTTATAGAGGAGCATGGTCATTACAAGTAAAATTCTTTCCAAGTTTTGTCAAGATGAGCCCTTTTCAGTGTCCCAATTCAGAGCAGAGATGAAGTTGAAAGAAATTTTAGCTTTTCCTCATAAACGTCCCACTCGAAGTTTAATGATGTCATGTAGCAAAAAATTAAAGGAGAAGATAGGACCTGGAGATTTTTATACCCCATCATCTCTTTGTGATGATCTAAGTGGAATCACGGTCCAGTTCTCCAGCAAATAATGAGGAAAGCAAGATTTCTCTTCAGCCCTGACACCCTCAATCCCCAAGTCTATGTCACCAGGAAATAAATGAACCTTTCTATATCTTTATGACTGGAAGCATGAATGACCATTTAGAGTCAGGCTGACTCACTTGGAATTATGAACACACATCAAATAAATGTCCAGAACTCCCTGAATCAGCACAATTTCAGATCTCAAGTTATAGAGCCCTACAACTAATATTTGATTGATCTTATTTAGGTATAGAATATATGATATAGAAATATAATCTGTGCCTTTTCTTCTCTACAAGAGATATCATAAAGTGGTTAAGAGCATGGACATTTAACTTTGTAGTGTTTTTCTTTTAAAATTTTTAGGGCCGGGAGATAGCTCAGTAGAATAAGCGCTTGCCTGGAAAGCACAAGGGCCTGAGTTCAATCCCCAGTTCTGCAAAAAATAAATAAATAAATAAAATAAATTGAAAAAATCTTTTATTCATTTGGTACAGGGTCTTGCTATGCGAGATACTAGGGATTGGACCCAGGTCCTTGTGCTTGCCAGGCAGGCACTTAGACCACTGAGCTATCTCCCCAGCCCCCTAGTGTTTGTTTTAAGATGAACTGTGCATCAGTTTTCTCATCCATGAAGTGAGTATAGGAGCCCTCTGCTCCTCACCTGATGGTTTGCTTTCAGGTCTGTCCCTACACTTCCTTTGCTTTCCTCTGTAGAGCAAGGGAACCTGTTTCCCAGGACTCTTTGTCCTCTGGTTCAGCTAACAGGATTTCTTGACAGAAGATCTGAGTGTGACTGGAAGAGAGAAGGCAGGACATTCCTCCTTCTTCCTCTCTTGGTGTGGTAAGAGTAGTCTCCACAGCTCCAGTGCCCAGCAGAAAGCCCTTGTGTCCATAGCCTCAGCCTCTACATACAGTCTTCATGACAGTTCCTGCTACCTGGTCCCTGCTTTTGAACCTTGGACTGTAGATTTTATTTATTGTTATTATTATTATTATTGTTGTTGTTGTTGTTGTTGTTGTTATTTTGGTGGAACCAGGGATTGAACTCAGGCTCTTTCACTTGCCGGGCAAGCACTTATTCTACTGAGCCATCTCCCTGGTCCCTGTAGCTTTTATTTTGATTACTCTCTGAGCTGCCTCATGGATCCCTGTATGGCCTTTTAGCTCCATTATCACATTCATAACTAATTCCCTGTATTAAATTCTTTCTATTAAACATATAGAATAGTTTCCATTTTTCTGGTTGGACCCTGATTGATTCCAAACCCACAGGATTCCTGGAAGAATTAAGTGAGTTAAGATATGTAACTGTTGAGCATATTACACTATAATACAGCAAGTGCTCTGTAAGTGATAGCTATCAACACTGCCCTTCTTAGCAGTGATGGTGAGGATACAATGTGTGGATTATTATTTTTTCTTTTAATGTTAGTGTTTAAAATATGACATCTCTTAAAGAGAAATCCGAAATGGACACATCTGCCAGGAAAGACTGCCGACTGTCTCTAGCTCATGTGCAGTCTCTAGTTTCCATAGAAACCAAGCAAAGAAAATTTGCTAAAGGAAGCCTAGAAAATAAGGAGATTTAGGTCTGTATGGTTATGTCGCAAACCCTTTAGCACACCAGCAGATTGTTAGTATTATTATCTTCTTGTCTCTTTAATATCCTTTCTCTTATAATGTACAGTACATGCAGATTCTTTTTCTATGCAGAAGATGATGCAAAGTGTAGGATTTCTGTGTCACAGCCTATTCCCTGATTGAAGTGCTTCCAGTGTTATAGTCATTGTGTTTATCTGCCAGTTTGGTGGGTAAACCTAGCTTTTGTCATTCTGTGGCTGTTCAGAGGTTATTGTTCTCTGTAGATACACTAGCAAATAACTTAAATACAAGGTTAAGCCAGATAGTAGAATGGAGAGGGAACAGCTGAAATGCCAGTTAACATCCTGAGATGTGTGTGAAGCTTCAGCTGGGGTGGAAGCACTAAATTTCCATGTATGGGGATAGGGAAGTAGGAGGGATTCTCAGATCATTTCATTGCAGCCCAGTTCCTTGTAATTCCTCTTTAGCTATCAGAACTGGCAGCAGAAACAAGTGAGACAACCTGAATCAGACCTGCCAGAATTTGAATCAATAATCACATAATCTTGCTTCAATTTCCAAGCAATTTTAAATCTTTTTCTTTAAAATGCTTCTCAGAAGGGAAAAACTGAGGGGATGGTAGAAAAATATAAGCATCTAGAATGCCAAAGTACTCACTAATTTTTTTTTGAGCAAAGGAAAGTTTCCAGGGATCCCTTAGATGTATCCTCAGGGCACTGGGAAGGTTGTGCTATCCCTAGCAATATCAGCAGAGCCTTTGCACAATGGGTTCTCTTGGACAGTTGCCATGGCTAAGCACGTAGTTAGCTAAGCTGGTTTCTAAGAGCACAGAGAAAATAAAAATAAACATGGGAGAAAAGACTTGGGTGCTTCTGATTGGGTTATGGCACAGAGGACAGAATGGCATAGTAGATGCAGCTCTAGGCATGGTGTCAGACACACTGAAACCATTTTCAGCTGGCACTTTCGAGCTATATGACCCTTAGCAAATCATTTTATTTATTTGTTTTTTCCCACCAGTGGCTAGGGACAATGAGAGGCTCAGCACCAGTACTGGCACACCCAGAAAAGCTTGCTGGTGAGTAAGCACATGATGTACACCCAAACATCAGTGCATGAGTTAGTCAGCATTTATTAAACCCCACTCTGAAACCAGTAATTACTATACTAACGACATTGTGCTAACAACCCAGGGAACCTTCTCCATAGCCCTAAGTTTTCCCTAATGGCAGTACAGAGAACTCCAGATCATAACCAAAAAGTCAAATGATGGCCTCTCTGAAGGTCCTACTGGGTGGAGTTTCTCCCTGCAATCTCTGATTTTTCATCTTATGGATGACTCTTTCACCATGACTTCTGTGACCACTGATGAGAGTGTTGTATTTAGTTGGAGTTTTTAAAAGCATTTATGTTCTTGTTTGTCTCAAGTAGCTTAAAAGTCAAATGCTTTCTCATTCATCGTGCTTTTGACTTTTAAAGAAAGGCAAGCCTTCACTTTATCACTGAGTTAAAACATAGAGAATTGCACAGGGAATATAGGGGTGATGAGTTCCATCAAGCTGGCCTTGGTTGCCATGGCACCTGAATGACCACTTAAATCACACCAGGGAGAGTCATCCCAGAAGAGACAAAATGAATCTCAAATGTGCTATCATTTGTGTTCCTTCATTGCAAAGTTCTTCACAATTGCCAGTGAGCTAATCCTCCCCGCAGGCCTGACGAGGCAGATCAATACTGTTACATCCTTTAGTGCACAATATTATCATCCACTTTAGGGCTCATTATCTTATCAGCCAATTACTCCATCTTTAGAGTCCCATCAGTGTCCTCTGTGGCAGTATCCCATTTTGTGATGGTGAGTCTATGTTAACCATGAAACACTAAAATTGCCCTTGCAAGAAAGGCCAGATTTAGGATTGGTGGTACAAGAAATATGGTGGAGGGCCAGCCAGATAGCTCAGAGGATTAAAGTGCTTGCTCAGGCAGGTGTAGGGCCTAGGGTTCAATTCCTGGTGTGCAGTGCTGGTTCCACCTGCAGGGTGCGCTGAGATGGTGATTGAGACTGGGCATGGTGGCGTGTACCTGTAATCCCAGCGCTTGGGAAGCTGAAAACAGGAGGGTCACTATGAGTCTAATCTGTGTAGTGAGACCCTGTACTAAATACATTAAAAAAAAAAGAAAAAAGAAAAAGAAACATCACAGAGTCAATGTCATCAGTTTTCCAGGTTATTCAAGTGTGAGGACTCTAGGTAAGAGGTGCTGGGCAACAATCAGAGAATAGGGCCACTTGCCCACTGGCTGGGTGACCTCACAAAGGGATTCTGGGATTCTGTTAGCCTCTCTGTAAAGTAGGGGCTTATTCTAACATTCCTCTCTTGTTACCTTTTCTGTTTTACAGAGTGGTTAGAATAAAATAAGACCATAGCTGTGAACATCCTTTGGAAGAAAAAGCAATAGAGGAGGTGATAGCAGTGGTGTGGATCAAAGCAGTGATAAAAACCATCTTTGTTCTTTGTACATATTTAGACCACAAAATGCAAACAAAAGGGCTCAACAGCCTGTCTAGCTGGATGGTTTCAATGAGATGAAAATCTGCTCATGTGGCACATGAAGAAATCAAGATTTGCTTGAAGTCAGACAATGAGGCAACTGAGAAGATCTAGAAAGCAGAATCAAAAGTCTGCAAGGTGAGCAACTCAGCATAAGAAATAAGAGGGCTGGTCATGCATCTTTGAGACTGAAGCCCCATGTCTGCCCCCTCCATGGGCTAGGAAGGTCTGAGCAGAGTGTGGCTAGCTTTCTCAGCCCTTGCTAAGGATAGGACAGAAGATTCTTGGTTAATGTCTGGAGGATGAAGCTGGAATCTTGAAAACCCTGCTGGTCACCAAGCCCACCTTCCCATCATCAAGACAATTCTCCTAGAAACACCTAAAAGAATTTCATAGCCTCTATGAAGAGGCTTATTATAGAATTTGGGGATCAGAAAATTCACTTTCAACAACAACCTACTTTTGTAGGTTGCTTCAAACATTGCCTAGAAGCCTTGTCACATCTACTCTGGTTCCGGAAATCCACATGGGCACAGACACATAGTTGTGTCATGATGTTTCCTTACTAGGAAAGTTCTAATGAATTATCAGAAGGTAAGTAAAAATTTAGAATCTTAACATCATTTGCAATTTGAGCATGTTGCATAATTATTGGTATTCTCCATATTCTAGAGGGTTCCATACATATACAGCTTAGTAGAATATCATGTGGCCAGTTGAGGGTAGCACCTTGACATTTCTATTACTCTCAAGTAGGAATTTTTAGATCCAGTAAATGCATTATAGATGGAGGAGTTTAGGGCCTTAAAAGTACTCTTGTAACAGGATATCCATTGTGACATTTCTCAAGTGAAGCAAAGCAAGCACTTTTTTTTCAGGTGTGCAGACAACATGGGTTTGACTAAATAAGGGTAATATTCTCGTATGAAATAGGGAAAGGGTGAATGAAAGGGGTCCTTTGGAGTATCTGTCCATAGGCCTTGGCATTGTTATTCTTCTTCCACCTGCATTTGGGAAATGAACATCCAGCTTCCCTACTAAGGGTTCATGGACCCCAGTATCAAATCCCATTTGTGGCTGATTGGTTAAGGTGACTGGGAAGTACAAGATGCAAAACTCAAAAGGCGTGACAAAGATGCTACTGCTTAGGCAAAACTGGGAGCCCCTTGGGGAAAGGGAAGAATGAGTTCCACTGATGATCCCAAATGTCAGGTGATAACGTGATAATGTGGGTTCTGGAATGTAGTACAGGCACCAGAAGGGCTCTTTACCCCAGACAGTAGCTGAGATGTAAAGAGGTGGCTACAGTCTGTGTACAGGAGAACTGACGAGAACTGCACAGGGAATCAGGACCCTGGCAAATGAGTTATCTTTCACTTAGAGCTAAAGTTTTTACTTTTTTGTGTCATGAAGCTTCTGGCAGTTTTGCAGGGTCTTTGGATCCCTTTCCAGAGTTGTTGTTGTTATTATTATAAGAGATAGAGTTATACTATATGCCTCAGGCTAGCCTCAAATTCCTACATATAAATGATCCTTCTGCTTCAGACACCCAAGTGCTGCAACTACAGGGATATGCCATCATGCCCACCCAGAGATGTTTTTAAATAGTTAGCCCAAAATATGTAAGGCTGCAACTATGTTGAAATAGTTATAAAAAAATTTTAAACCCCACAAATATGTAATATAGTTCTATCTATCTATCTATCTATCTATCTATCTATCTATCTATCTATCTATCTATCATCTTTGGGTGATGGGAAATGAGCCTTAGGGTGCTGGGGATTAAGCCAGGATGCTAAAGATATGTTCTTCTACTGTGCTGAATTCCCCTGCCATGCATTTTTTAAATGCTTTAAATAACAGAATAACATGGCAGACCTAATAATTTCTGTAATCTTCAACAAATGATGAGTATAAATGTATAAATGGTATATACGTTATATATAATTGGTAATATGAAATGGTAATATGAAACAATGATAACAATGGTAACATGAAAATATCTGTGAATTCTATTAGTTAAAAAATCACAGTTACTATGAATATCAGTTTCATTGCCTTCAATTATAATTAAATAAAACATTAACTTTTAGTTACAGAAGGGGTCAGAAAACTTTTTTCTGTAAAGGGACTGATGACAAATATTTTAAGTTTTGTGGACCATATGGTCTCTATCGGCAACTCTTTAACTCTGTGGAAATAGCATGAAACAGCCACAGATAATATGTAAATGAATGATCATGGCTGTGTTCCAATAAAATTTTATTTATGGATAGTAAAATCTGAATTTCATATAACTTTTACAAGTCTTGAAATATTATTCCTCTTTTGTTTTCTAACCATTTGAAAATGTAAAAAACATGTGGTTCACAGGCTATGAAACAAGAGGTGATGATAGATTTGGCCTGTAGTGAGATGCAATTTTGCTGATCCTCCAGGCTTGAAGACCTCATATCCAGGAGGAGGTTAGGAACAGCTATTCTAGCGGATATGAGAAACTTGGAAGACTCCAGAGAGGGATCCAGCAGAAATCCAGGCTATTGACAGCCCTAATTAGGAGTGAAGAGTATGGTACTGGCAGCTTCCTGGAACTTTAGATCTGTCCTGTTTGGACTGACTTTCTAGAGACCAGGGGCGGGGGGCGGGGGTGGGGGAGTTGACACAGATACAAATTCCCACTGAATTGTGGGTGGAAATCATTGAAACATCTATTGCTGTGGCCCAAACCATTGTTCACTGTAGTAACCAGCTTTTCTCCTGTGCCCAGAATAGAGTCTGACACATAGTAGGTGTTTGAACACTGTGTGCTTAATGAATGATTGAAGCTATTTAAGACCTGCAAGTGGGATAGGTAGGAGATGTAGCTAGAGGAAATGGAGATGACAAACACTAAGAAGGAACTGTCACTAATGTTCAATGTTTTTTTCTTGATTGGGAGTCTGACCTGCAAGGTATGGTCCTCTGATGGTAAGTTCCATACAGGTGGCCTGAAAAAAAGTGTATTAGTCACCTTTCCAGTGCTAGCACAAAGTGCCTGATGTGTACTACTCCTAGGAGAAAGTTTTATTTTGAATTATGATTTCAGCAATTTCTGTCATTGAATGGCTGGCTCCAAGGTAGAAATTTCATGACACAAAGGCATATGGAAGAAAGCTGCTTAACCTATGACAGTTAGTCAGGAAGCAGAGGAAGAGAAAAAACTGGAAACCTGATATTATTCAGTCACTCCCTAATGTCACACTCAGAAGTGTGCTTTATTAATCTCCTAGATATCTCTCAAGACAATCAGGCTGATAATTGTGATTAACTATCACATAGACACAATAGTATATTTTCACAAAGCCCCTAACCACCCCTCCCTGTGAAGGCTACATACCCTATTATCTTACATTCAGGTAAGATTGTGTGACTGAATTCTGGCCATAGAATGGGGTTGAAGTGATATATATAT
>NW_004524587.1:27736435-27755007 GCF_000260255.1 Octodon degus
CTTAAAACATCTCATTATTTTTCATGGTTTATCTTTCCATTTTCTGTATATGGCTGGAGGAAGAGGGCTCCAAGGTACTAGAGCCACATGATGGAAGGAGTAAAGGCCTCATGTGGAGGACAGTCCTATAGGAAAAGCCAGCTAACTTTTTAGCACTAAGGAATAAGCTTTGTGTTAAGTCACTGAAATTATTTTTATCATAGTAATACAATTTAGCCTACCCTGATGATGCATTTTGTTCTCAAGGTCACAGAAAATTTGTGATTCTTATGAAGCTTCTTTAGTTTGAATTCCTCAGAAACAGAGCCTGAGAGACTATTAGAAGGGAGGGGATATGATCAAAGTATGTTATGTGCATGTATGAAAATGTCACAATGAAATTCATTATTCTCCATAATTAATATACACTTAGAAAAGAGAAGCAGGCCTTTTGCTTAGAGACAAGGATTCAAGTACAAGTAGTTATTTGGGAGGTGCAAGAAGCTCCAGTGGGAGAGCAGAGCAAGTGAAATGGGAAAGAAAAGGGGCTAGTAAAGGATATCTATCAGGCCACCTACTGGAGTGGGCAGTAGAGCTTAATCCTGCATGAAAAGTGAACTGGCATAAATGGTATACCTCTGAATTATCTCATCCAAAGGCAAAGGGGCTCAGAATATATATGCCACCTCTGGAAATCATTCATTGAGGGCTGATGAGAGTTCAGTTTTAATGTCTCAACCCTATCCAGTTATGGTGGCACATACCTGTAATCCCAGCACTTAGGAAGCTGAAGCAGGAGGATCACTGTGAGTGCAAGACCAGCCTGGGCTACATAACAAAACTATGTTTCAAAAAACCCAAAACAAAAAAAACAACAATAACTTCTTTTTCTCAGCGTTAGAGGCTGATTATGCCTTGGAATAAGGCAGCTGGAGGATACTGGCACTTGGAAGCAGGCCAGAGCACACTGAAGTGGTAATGTCCCAAAAGTATGGGTGGGGGCCAACAATAGCAGCTACAAAATAAACTTCCTTTATAAGATTTTTCTGATATTAAATTCATTTGTAATCAATAACTCAGGTCTCCATAGTTTTGCTTTCACTCAGTTGGGTCCTTAGCCACTGATATGTGAATTGTCCATAAACATAAAAAAACAGCTTGAGCACAGTAACAGACAAGGTGATAAGAAAGCTAGAATATGCTAACACAGATTTTCTGTGCTTTTGGGCCTTTTATCCTGTCTTTTTGGGCCTCAGTTTCTCCATCTGTAAATTGCATGAGACTTGAGTGATGCCTTCAGAGCCTTTCCATTGCTAAAGATTATAGCTCCAGAGTCTTCCAACTCTACGTTGTGTGAGGTGCACCTGGTAGTGATGGATTCTCTAGTCTCCTAGGATGACTGGGAAGCATATGATCAGAGAAGAGATGGAAAGAAAGCTCCCTCATGAGAAACTCTCTGTGGACTAAGAGATAGGGGCTTATAATCACCTCAACTGAGATTCAATCAGAACATTAGCTGCATTATTTTTTAGTCAACCAGACTGGTATCACATCCTTGATAGGCTCGTCAACCATGTCATAGACCCCAAGACATGATGATGACTACAGATTTATCATATGATTTTAACTCTTGCTCAGGAATGTTGATGTTTATTTAGAGTGTTGGATAAAAGGTATTGTAGGCTGTTTAGATCTATAGACTGTCCCCCCTAAAACTCAGACACTCAGAGGTGAGGTTTTTGGAAAGGGATTGGCTCATGCAGATGCTGTATGCATTAGTGGATTAACCCACTGAGGAGTTCAGAGCTGAATGTATGTTTAGGAGGTTGGGTCTGCTGGAGACAGGTCACTGGGGGTGTGACCTGACATCTACCTCTCCCTCCATGGTGCTTCCCTTCACTTTCTGCTTCCTGTCTGCATTAGGATGAGTGGCTTTCCTCCACTCTGCCCCTCTGCTATGATTTTTTTTTTTCTGCCTGGAAGTGGGCCAACTGTGGACTGAAAATTCTAAAAGCCATGAACCAAAATAAGCTTCTCTTGCTTAGTTGTGGGTGTCTGGTATTTTTTCCTAGTGATGAGAAAGTGAGTAAGGCAAAAGCTAATTCTTTATTTTTTTGGATTATAGAGATCATTTTAATGCAAACAGTTCTTAGTGAAAACTTTATAAAACAAAATTATGTGTAGAAATCATAAGTGTATGCACTAGCATAGGTTAATTCTAAGGTAGCTTCAAGGTGAGGAAACAAAACTATGAACTGGAAATTCTAGATCCCATTGTATCCTTGTGTGGCTGTGTGCTTGACCTGTTTTTTTTTTTTTTTTTTAGAATTTTTGAATCCATACTCATGAGGGAGATAGACCTGAGTTCTCTTTTTTAGTTGAATCTTTCTCTGGATTTTTTGGTATCAGTATGATACTTGCCTCCAGGAATGATTTTGTGAGTACTGCTTCCTTTTCAATTTCATTGAAAAGTTGAGGAGTATTAGGATTATATCTTCTATAAATTTCTTGTAGAATTCAGTTGTGAATCCATCAGGACCTGGACTTTTCATTGTCAGTAAGTTTTTTTTATTACATTTTTGATTTTATTGGTTGATATTTGATTATTGAGAGTTCTTATATCTTCTGGCAATGGAATATCCATCTCTGACAAAACTAAACAGAAAAAGGGGATAAAATAAAGGGACATTTTTCTATCTGTATATACTAAACAGGACAGATAAACAGCTACTTTCTCTTAATTCATTGAGAAGAAAGGTTTGTACTAATAGTGTTTGGACAGGATCTTGTACTATGAATACCTACTATGAAGACAACAATATGCAATGTATTAATTATTGTAGTTGTCCTACTAACCTGTTTTGAAACTGTCTCATTGCTATTTGTTTCTCAATAAAATTAATTAAAAAATGGGTTCAGTTTTGGTAATTTGTACCTTTCTAGGAATCTGTCTATTTCTTCTGTGTCTTTGATTCTGTGAAACTAAAGATTTTCAAAGTAGCCATTGATGATCTGCATTTCCACAGGGTCTGAAGTAATTTCGCCATTTTCATTCCTTATTGCTTGTATTTGAATTTTTTCTTTCCTCTTTTTGATGAGATTAGCTAGGGGTTTATCAATTTTATTTAATCTTTCAAAGAACCAGCTTTTTGATTAATTGTATTGTTTTCTTTGTCTCAATTGTATTAATTTCCACTCTAATCTTTATAATTTCCTCCCATCTTTGGGCTTTGTGCTTGGTTTGCTCTTCTTTTTCTAGACATTTGAAGTGTACCATTATGGTATTTATCTGTTCCCTTTCTGTTTTTCTAATGAGTGAGTTTAAAGCTATAAATTTCCCTCTAAAAGCTACTTTCATTTCATTCCATAGATTCTAATAAGTTGTGCTTGAGATTTCATTGAATTGTAGATATTGTTTAATTTCATCTGTAACCCATTGGTTGCTGAGGAGGATGTTATTTAATTTCCATGTGTTTATGGGGTTTTTGTGCTTTCTTTTGTTGTTTATTTCCAGTTTCATGGCACTGTGGTCAGATAATATGCATGGGATAATTTCTGTTTTCTTATTTAACTATGATCTAGTTTGTGATCTATTTTAGAAAATATCCCATGTGCAGCTGAAAAGAATGTGTATTCAGATGTTGTTGGGGGAACACCCTGTATATGTCCAATAAATCCATTTGTTCAAAGGTCTGGTTTAGTTCTGCTACTTCTTAGCTAATTTTTTGTCTGCTTGATCTGTCCTTTAGGAGTCAGGGGGTGTTAAAGACTCCTGTTATGATTTTGGTATTGGATATCAGATTTTTCATGTCCATTAAGATTTGTCTTAGAGGGCCTGCCCCTTAGCTCAGTTCTTTAAGTGGCTGCTTCAACAAAGCAGTCAGGCTCAGGTTGCTGTGGTTCAATCCCCACAACTCAAGCCAGCCAAACCTTCCCTGAAGGCATTCAGAGCCAAAAAAAAAAAAAAAAAAAAAAAAGATTTGTCTTATATAGTTGGGTGCTCCCATGTTTGGTGAATACATATTTATGAGCATTACCTCTTCCTTTTGTATTTTTCCCCTAACCAGTATGTAGTGGCCTTCTTTATTTCATTTGATCATTCTTGATTTGAAGTTCAGACTGTCTGTGAACAGGATTGCTACCCCTACTTTTTTCTGAGGTGGTGGGGCATGTAGTATTGTTTTCCATCCTTTGACTTTCAACCTATGAATTTCTTTATGAGTTAACTGTGTTTCTTGTATGCAGCATATTGTTGGATTTTACTTCCTAATCCATTGTGTCAGTATATTTCTTTTAATTGGTGAATTGAGTCCATTTACATTAATGGTTATAACTGAGATGTATTGACTTATGTTTGACATATTTTCTTGCTGTTCATTACCTATTTTTCTCCTGTGTTTAAATGTTTGCCCTATTTGGTGGGTTCTTTCCATTTTCATTCATGGAATTGTGATTGTTTTGATTCCTCTCTAGAATATCTTTTAGTAGTCTTTGTAGGGTTGGCTTTATCATCATGAAATTCTTTAGTTGTTCTTTGTCATGGAAATATTTCACTTCCCCATTAAGCTTGAAAGAGAGCTTTGCAGGGTATATCAGTCTGGGTTGGAATTTGTTTTCTTGCAAGACGAATACTTTGCTCCATGCTCTTCTTGACTTGATGGTTTGTGAAGAGAAATCTACCATTATTCTGATGGGTTTTCCTCTAAATGTGATCTGTTTCTTTTCTCTAGCAGCTTTTAGTATACTGCTCTTATGCTGAATTTCTAGGATCTTGATTATTATATGTCTGGGTGTGTTTTTAATTGGGTTGATGTTATTTGGAGTTCCATATGCTTCAGTTACTGACTGTCAGAATGTTTCCTAATATTTGGGAAGTTTTCTGCTATTACTTCTGCCCTTATTCTTTTATATCATTTGTATTGATGCCTTCTTTTTCATTGGTGCCTGTTAGCCTTATGTTGTTCATCTTTGTACCATCTTGTTGATGTTGAATTATTTTTTTTCCTGCCTCCTAGTTGTGTTTAAGAGATCTCTTCTTACCTTTTCACTAGCTGCATGGTGTATTCGAGGTCTGATAGTGTATCTTCACTTTCAGTCAAACAGCTTTGCCAGTTTGTGATTGAGATTTTAATTTCCTGTATAGCTTTTTTAAATATGTTTCATGCACTCTATTTCTTTCCTATATTGCTCATTCAAGGATTCCATCATTTTTCTATTCTCTTCTATTTTTTTGATCAATGTCTACTTTATAGTTCTTTCATTATAGTTATCATTTCTTTTTTTACTTTGGAGATTACTTCTGATATGATATCCTCTGTACCTTTCTGCATTTGTTTCTGTACTTCAGATGCTATTATTCCAGAGATTTTAGGAGTGTGGCTTCCAGTTTCTTCAATGATAGTGTTTCCTGCATTTATTGGGTGGGATCGGGGCCTGAGACTGTATTTTGCTCCTTCTCTTTGTCATTTTGTATAGTACTGTCCTCTGACCTTTCATGTAGAGCTTTGGTGTAGTAGTTACCTTAGCTTCTACCGATATTGTTACTCAAGGGACATTATGTAATTATGCCTGGTTAAGGCAGTTGTAGTTTTGTATTTACAGTACACAATTAGCAACACAATTAGTAATGGGTAGTGAGATTTAGTGATTGACAAACTTTTGTAATTAATGGGTGTGTGTTTTAAACCCTGAGAGTAAGCATCATGATTTTATAGCTAAGAAGATATAAAATTGGGAATTTGTATTTAAATTAGTTCCCCTGAGATGTCTGATCACCTCCCCTTGATGTACATGGGGTCTTCTACTTCTCTTTTGAACAATTTCTTCCTATTTCACAATATTTTTTTAAAATACATTTTGGCCCTAAGTTATGCTTTCAATTTCTCGCACCAGAGAGGCAATGTAATATTTACATATGGGTGTCCAATTTATTTCACTTAAGACAATGGTATCAGGGTGCATCCATTTACCTGCAAATATCTTAAGCTTATCCTTTTTTAAGGCTGAGTAGTACTCCATCATGTATAAATAAACCCTATCATCTTTGTCCATTTATCTGTTGGTGGACATTTAGGCTGTTTCCAAGATTTAGCTATTATAGACTGCTGCTATAAGCATGAGTGTGCATATATTGCTGTAGTCCAATGCTTTTGATTCTTTTGGGAAGATACCAAGAGGAGAATAGCTGAGTCAAATGGGACCTCTAGAAGTATTTTGGTGGAGTTTTTGGGATCTTCTGTGGAGAGTATCATGTCATCTCCAAATAATGATAATTTAACATCTTCCTTTTCTGTCTTTATTCCTACAAATTCATAAAGAATAACATGTTTCTTAATCTGGATTGAGGGGATTCATCATTTATGCAAAGACCTCTGAAGAGGAAGAAAAATTGGAGGATTGAATTTGAGGGTTTTTTTTTTTTTTAATCTCCACACTGTTTTCCACAGTGGTTGCACCAATCTATACTCCCGCCAACAATGGAGAAGGGTTCTTTTTTCCTCAGAGTCCCACTAACATTGGTTATTAGTTGATTTCTTGTTAATAGTCATTCTTTCTGGGTTGAGATGGAGTCTCAGCATCATTTTAACTTGCATCTTTCAAATGACTAGTGACGTTAAAAAGTTTTTCATATATTTATGTGGTTTTTACATTCTTTCATCTGAGAAATGTGTGTTCATTTCAGATGCCAATTTTTGGACTGAGTCTTTAAATTAAGGGATATAATCTTTTTAATTTCTTTATATGTTCTGTATCTTAGTCCTTTGAGAAAAACTGGCTAAAATTTTTCCCACTACATGGGTTGTCTTTTTCACTCTGTTGATTTCTTTTGTTATGCAAAATCTTTTTAATAAGATGAAATCCCAGTTGTTGATTCTTTGTAGTATTTTCCATGTGATCAGGGTTTTATTTATTAAGTCTTTGCCTATGCCAGTGTCTCCAAGAGTTTTACTTGTCTTCTCTTCCAGCAGATTTAGTGTTTCTATTTTAATACTTAGATCTTTGATCCATCTTGATTTTAGTTTAGTTCATGTCCTGAGGCACATGGGTAATATTTGACATGTCGGAATGCAGTTTATCCAGTACCATTTACTAAAGAGGCTTTCTTTCAGTGAATGTGTTTGGCTCTGTTGTCAAAGATAAGTTGCTGAATATGTTCAGAATTGTTTCTGCATCTTCTAATCTGTTCATTGATCTGTGTTTTTCCACTACCATGATGCTTTTTATCTCAGTAGTTCTGTAGCATGATTCAAATCAGTGATTATGATGCTCCCTACCTTGCCTTTGTTGCCTAGAATTTCTTTCTAGGTTTTTTCAGGTTCCAGATTAATTTTAAGAATGTTTCCTCTAATTCTGTGGGGTATGCTACTAGCATTTTGATCAGGATTGCATTAAATTTGTATAATAGTATTAGAAGTATAGTCATTTTCACTATATTGTTCTTCTTACTGAAAAGTGAAGAATATCTTTCCATTTTCTGATATCCTATTCCATCTCTTCTTTCAGAGACTCTAGTTTTTTTTCAAATTAATTTTATTGAGAAACAAATAGCAATTAATCGGTTTCAGAGCAGGTTAGTGGGAGCTGCCAGCTTCCACTAACCCTGAGTGCCTGAGTACTCTGCACCTGAGTGCCCGAAGCCAGTGGATGAGCCCGGCACAGACTCCAGCATGAGTTCACAAGTAGAGGTGGCAGCAGCAGGGGCTCTGGAGGAAGAGAATAAAAAAGGAAAGTCGATCCTTTCTGCAGCTGACCATATAATTACCTTTTGATGCTAATGTTTCTGGAAGAACCTTGAATGCCCAGGGACTTTCAAACCCTGCTGCTCATAATCATCAGTCCTCTTCTGATCACTTTAGAAATAGGATTGCCAAAGACCTGGATGCTCTAGAGCATGTGTACCCAGGAGTATGTGTATCCATCTCATACCACTCCTGAGCAGGGCTTCATTCTGGTGTCAAATGTTGACAATACGAGGACTGACTTTCTAATTAAAACACTTGCTAACCAGGGAAAGGCTGTGCTGTTAATAGGTGAACAAGAACAGCCAAAACAGTCATAATCAAAGAATTCATGTCAAAGTGTGATCCTGCAAGTCACATTGTCAAAAGTCTGAACTTCTGCAAACACCCCTCTGATGTTTCAGGCACTGGCTTTATGGTACTGCTCATTGAAGCCAAGTTGTGATGCACTGTGGAAGGCTCACAGCACAGCTTTACTCATGTGATGTGTTCACTAAATCTCATCTGAACTTCCACAGCCCTAAAATATTCTTGACATTTCTCCCATTACTTCTGTAATTCTGCAACAGACTCTCTCATTTCTTGGATTGGGATGTAGAATTGTAAATTGTGGAGAAACAGAAAGTGTACCTAAGGTTCCACAAGTCTCAATACTGTTTAAAATATAATCCTGTGAACATGGAAAATACCAAAGTGAAAGTAATACCATTCATTTGCCTACCTGGATTTTAATTTTATCCTCAGTATATTTTTGTTTATTCAGCCTTAAAACTAGAGATTTTAAAATCATTTTTCACAGATCTTTCTTGAATGCAACTCTGTCTATCTACCATCTCTCATCATCTATATCTGTCTGTCTGTCTATCCATCTGTCTATCATCTGTCCTGTGTCTATGTATCCACTATTTTGGTCTTACATATCATTTTCTATATGCTCCCTACCAGCTCTATGTAACCCACTCCTCTGTGATTTTACTCCCGGGTGTTACCATGGAGGAATCTTGATCTTTCTCCATTCAATTTAAATTTTCTTCTAGTCTAGCTCTCACATCTCTTCACCCCTCCATTTCCTATATTGTCACTTTCATTTTGTTCCCTAACTTCCAGTGTGGGCTCTAGAGTAGCTTAATGAGCAACTGTAATAAAGTATAAAACCTTAAAAAAAGCAGGTTAGTAGGACAGTTACAATAATTAATACATTGCATATTGTTGTCTTCATAGTAGTTATTCATAGTACAAGGTGCAGACATGATATCCCATCTAAACACTATTAGTACAAATCTTTCTTCTCATTGAATTAAGAGAAAGTAGCTGTATAACTATCCTAATATACAAAATAGTCCTTCATTTAAATCTCACTTTTTTGTTTAGTTTTGTCAGAGATGGGTATTCCATTGCCATTTAAATATTGTAGGTGTGTGAATTCAGCAAAATAACCCAATGTAGTCCAATAGTCCATAATAGTAGTGGGTTATCCGTAGGACTGGCAATGTCAGAAGTTGTTGACTTGAGCCTTTTACAGCTTAGCATATTAATATGGCTTTATTTTTTTTTTTTTTTACCCTAACCCTAACCCTAACCCTAACCCTAACCTTAACCCTAATGGCTTTACTTTTTATACCTTGTTTTTATACCATTCTGCTGGATGTTTAAGACCAAGATAAAGCAAGGCCTATATAACAAGAAATGTAACTTTTGTATCTGCCAAGGTCTGTCAAATCCCCTCAGAATTTATCCTGGAACCCTATACTGCAGGTTGTAGATCCTTTGCCAGTGAGACTATAGTTTTTAATATAAAGATATTTTACTTCCTTTGTTAGATTGATTCCTATTTCACTTTTTTCAGTGCTATTGTGAAAGGTGTAATTTTCCTAATTTTTCTCTCAGTGAATTTGTTTTTCTTTTGTACAGGATGCTACTGATTTTTGAGGTTGACTTTGTATCCAGGGATGCCACTGAATTTAGTTATTAAATCTAGAAATTCTTTAGTGGAGCTTTTAGGATCTTCAATGTAGATTATCATATTATCATCAAATAATGGTACTTTAACTTCTTTTCCTATCATTATTCTTGTAAATTCATAAAGTGTCATATTTTTCTTAATCTAGATTGAGGGAATTCTTTCCCTATGCAAAGAACTATAAAGAAAAAGAAAAATGGAGGATTGAGACTAATGACTTGAAGAGATTAACTGGCTTTATATGCTGTGTCAACCTGAGAAGCTTAACTAAGTGACTCAGCAGGGTGTCAGGGTCCTGTGCTTTGTAAACATTCTCATCCTGTACAAGAGAAGGGCAAGAAGATGGTGTGGGTGCTATACCTGCCCTAAGGGGTAGTGGTCTGCTTAAAATATAAGGGAGGAAAAGAGGCTTGTTTCCCTCCTTTTGCTCTTGCTGCAGTTGCTGTCTTCTGCCACCTTGAACTGTTGCTCCTCTGCCATATCAGCCTGCCATGGAGCCAGCTGATTACTGACTAAATCCTCTACAAATTGTGAGCTAAACAAACCTTTCCTTCCTTAAATTTGGGAATCAAGGATTTGTCTCCTCAACGGGAGAAAGATAACCAAGACAATTGGTGATTTCATGTTTTAAAATGAGTCTCTGAACCTGTCCTCCATAGTTAATCCATACTTTTTTTTTAAATTTTTTTTTATTTATTTGAGAGAGAGAGAGAGAGAGAGAGAGAGAGAGAGAGAGAGAGAGAGAGAGAGGTGTGTGTGTGTGTGTGGCCAGCTCAGCCCACCAGGGGGCGGGGCTGGCTGGCATGTGGTGCTGGGGGATTGAACCGCGGTCCCTGATGCCTTGCCAAGCTTGTTCTAAGTAGGTGCTTTAGACCACTGAGCCATCTCTCCAGCCCCAGTAATGCATACTTTTTGTTTTTGTTGGTTAATTCAGAAGTTTTTTGTGGAGTTAATAGGGCGCTTCAGCTTATAAACAGTACAGAGCAAAGCTTCTTATTTTTGTGTTATCACTAGTCCTCACTCGTAGACTTCCTTGTCCTTCCTGTTAGGCAGCCACTCTAATATATTTTCATGTGTGAACTGTCATATACTTGTGTTTTTTTCTTTCTTTCTGTATTTTAGGGAAGGGTCTACAGGGTGTTCAGGTTCTCACTTAGATTGGACTCATAGTGATTCTCCTGTTACAGCCTCTCAAGTGCTGGGATTACAGGCAGGCACCACCATGCCCAGTCTCATACACTGGCTCAGCATGCCCCAGGGGCGGGGCCAGCACAGCAGGCCCGAGGATCGAACCCCCCCCCCCCCAACAACCTGCTTACAGGCTTTTTAATCCGCTGAGCTATTTGGCCGGCCTTATACTTGTGTTCTTCAAAAACAATCAGCAGTGTTTGATTTATGCATGTCCTTTTAATTCCACAAATGGCCTTGTGGCACAAATTTCATTCTGTGCAGAGTGTTTCACTCAACAATGGTTTTGAGATCTATTTTGGTACATATATATTCAAGTCTTTGCTTCATTCTGATAAATCTGATTTCATAGCATACAGCTATCTCTCTTTGTATTAATTTCCTTTGTGATGGATACTTAGGTTGAATCTAAGTGTTAGCACGAGCTGCTAATGGGCCTCCTTGCACATCTCCATACGTGGTCTTTTTGTAAGTTTGTGGAGTACCTACATAAGTGTAGGATTACTGGGTCACGTAGTATTAGACTACTTAGCTCTATTAAATTCTATGATGTTGTTTGCTAGACCACGTCACTGAACCTTCATCAGGGGTAGGGGTACCCCAATTAGCTAACAGTTGGTGTTACATATCTTTCAAGTTTTCACAACCTTGATGAATGTAACATGGTATCTTATAATTTTAATTTGTATTCATTTAATTCCTTTACTACCTGTAAGGCTAAGTATTTCTTCATGTCTTATGTTAGTTATTACATTTTTCCTTTTAGTTGGTAGGTTGTGTCTTGGTTTGCCTGGGACAATCTAGAATTAAAATAAAGAGCATATATTCATGCCTATAGCTTTGGCATGCTTATTTAAAGTGATCCTTAAAGTACATTAATTTGGTTGACAAATGATATGGCCATAGTACCCTTCTGTGACTTGTCTATTCATAACTTTTGTTACTTTTCTATTGTACTACTTTCCTCTATTTGCAGGGATTCTACTACAGAACAGATGTCAATGCCTTTGTATAGACAATGAAAAAATCTTCATCTAATATGTTATCTCTTTTTCTACTTTGTTGGGTTGTTAGTCAAACATAATTTCATTCATGTAGTCAGAATTATTAAATATATATGGATTTAGAGATCTTAAGAAGTCCTTTTCTACTCCAATGTGGCAAAACCACTCTCTTTATTTTATTCTATGATTTTAATAATTTTATATTTCCACATGTAGGTCCTTAACATACTTAGGATTTACTTTTATGTCTGGTCAGGGACAGAGAGCTCACTTGATTTTTCTTCATAGTTACCTAATTTTCAAAATGCTTAATAAATAAGTCCATCCTTTTTCTACTTGTTTATCATGAATTCCTGTTATATATAATTTTTCCCCAGAGCTTTCTATTGTGTTCAACTAATCTGTTTGCTTTTGTGTCTCTACTAGTCTTCTTTATATAAAATATTTTTACTTGTAATATATCAATATGTCAGTATTGTATAGAATGGATACTTCCTCTTTGCTCTGAAAGTTAATTTCACTTTTGTTCACTTTTATTCCTCCATATAAATAGTTATAGTAAAATTGTCAAGTTCCTTAAAATATTCATGTGGAATTTTTATTGGAATTTCAACAGAACTGTTGATTAATTTAGTGAGAATTAACTTTTTAATGCTAAGTTGTTCTACCTAATAACATAGCATTCCTCTTTATCCTTTCATATTCTTCTTTGATATTTTAAAATTGTTTTTTTTTTGAATACATAAAAATTCTATGCATTTTATATTCTTTGTAAGTTTGGTTTAGCTACATTTACAGTTTTGGAAATAGCAGATATATTAGTCAATACTTATTTTCTGTTTTATTTTTGATTTGACCATTGCTGGTATAAACCATTTTTTCCCATAGTATAATTAGTAGGGCAATCTGTCACATTCTTTCATGTTACCCTCTTGGTTACCAAAGGCATATATTTCCAATGTAAGTGTACAGGGTTTAAGATATTAGCAAAACTGAAACAAAACTAAAATATTATATGGGACCTTAAAATGCATACATTTAGTGAAAGTGTCTCACCAAGTAAGCCAACTGGCTCTGGAGGCTATGTATCCATCATTTTTAAAAAAAAATGTATTTAGTATGGGGTCTACAGGGTCTCACTACACAGATCAAACTTGTAGTGATTCTCCTGTGTTCAGCCTCCCAAGTGCTGAGATTAAGGTGTGCGTCACCATATCCAATCTCAGTTGCTGTCTCAGCCTGCCCTAGGGGCAGGGTCAGCACAGCATGCTGGGGATCAAACCCTGGTCCTTGCACCTGCCTAAGCAGGTGCTTTAGTCTGCTGAACTGTCTGGCCAGCGCCTAGGTATCCACCACAACTGTAGAACCAGAGCTAGAAGAACATTAAGTATCATGTACCTGCACTGGATGCTCTTTTTTTTTTTTTTTTTTTTTTCAGTGCCAGGGATTGAACTTAGGACCCTGGGGATGCTCTTGTTCTCTCCTGGGATGTTAGTTTTGTGGCTGGCTGGTGGGTATGTGTGAACATCTCAAGGAAAGAATGTCCACCAGTTTGTGAAACAACCCAACCCATGTCTGTACAGCTCTCTTGACATTTTTCTCATTCACTCAAGCAGTAGTGTCCTCTTTATCATGTCTTTTCATTATACTTTCATTTACCTTATGTATATATCTGCATAATGCTTATCATTTCATGTTGCACTGATTTTTCTCACATATCTAGTAGGCACCAAAAGATACTGAATAAAGAAACCTATACAGAATGATGTTTATGTACCTTTCCTGATTCTCTTGGTATCCTTAATCTCTTTGACATTCAATTGCCCACCCCAGCTCCATTGTGTTAACCCTTCTTTGAGAGACCACTTGTACTTAGATACTCTGAAAAGCCACTTTCACACCCACCCACTTAGCTTGGGCCATGTGATTTCATTTCTTGGGTTGCTTTACCAGGAGATATCCCTTCTCCTTAGGCTATCACTGTGTAGTATGGGTATCCAGCTATGCAACTAGAATTTTTGACCACTCCTTCCCCTTCTATGGCATATGGGATCTGATGTGTCAGAATAGCTGCTGAAGAGCAAAATGATGCAACTTGGAAATGCAGGTAAGTTAATTACTGTGTAGTCACCTAAAATAGGTAAAAGAGGGCAAATATTCTTCCCTGACCTCTTTTCAGAGATTGTTCCAAGGCACAGTTTTGCCACTGTCTTTGTTTAAGAACATCCTGTGCAACAAAGCAGAAATGCTGAATAAATGATGAGCTGTGTCTCTTTGTAGTTCATGATGTATACTAGTGCATGACAACACTTAATATATACAATAACCCTTTACTGACATGTGTCTCAGTTACTTTTCTTGTTGTTGAGACAAAATGCACAATGCCCAATGTTAAAGGAGGAAAGGTTTATTTTGACTTACAATTTGTAGAGGTTTCAGTCTGTAGTTGGCTAGTTCCATAGCAGGGTGGCTTGGCAGATGGGGATTGCACAGGAGAAATAGTTCATGGCAAGCAGGAAGGCAATGAGAACACATTAGCTCTATTTCTGCATTTATACTTCACACAGGCTGCCAGCCTTAGGGTGAGTGTAGCACTCACATCCTTAATCTTAGCCAGAACTATGCCAAACTAATCAGTGGACAGACTTAGCAACTATATACTCTTGATCCCAGCATCACGCACACTAGATCCAGCTACATCTGGAAAGCCCCCTCCATGACTACCTGAGGGTTAGGGATGGCATCTAGATACAAGACATAACAACATGTCGTATGGGATTCACCCCATACTCTCATTGCCTTGTGAATGTGACCCAATCAAATAGACTCACTCAGTTTTTGTTTTTTTTTTCCGGAACCAGGGATTGAACTCAGGCCCTTGCACTTGCCAAGCAAGAGCTTATTCTACTGAGCTATCTTCCCAGCCCCTCACTTAGTTTTTAATCTCGTATTCTCTGTTTTGTTGGGAACTTAAGGTAGGGCAAAGGCCTATTGGAAACAAAACAAAACAATAAATATGACCCTTCAAACTCATTATACTCCTTTGAGAATCTGATCTTATGTATCACCTCATACTTACTCAAAAGAGTTCATTTTTCCCACTTTCTTCTCTTTTCAAGGGCTCATCTCAGCATCTTGAGCTGTCTTCTCTAAACTGCTTCTAGTTGTTAATTTCCCCCTCCAATATGGTGCTGAGAATGGAAAAACTCATGCAATGTAAAGTCTTGCTTTTAAATGAAGCATAACTTGGAATTATTTTTTTTCTTTTTCTCTAAAAAGAAAAAGAAATTTGAGCACATTGAAATAGACTAGGTTAGAGTATATGTGTTGAAAAGAACGCTGTCATGATAATCATTATGATTGTGATGTGAGGGCTAAGGGATTGGGAGATGGGGATATAACAGGTTTTCTACAATTATTTTTATGATGTGCCTATGCATAAAATTATTTATATAATATTTCAGTCTGCTTTATCTTATTTGATCATGACAATCACTGTGTCATTCAAATTATCAATATCCCATTCTATATATATATATTAATTACTTCAATGATACCCAGTGACTTTCATATCTCATTGCTAGTAAGTGGCATGTTGAGGATTTGAACACAGGTCTCCAAGCCTTCTGCTCTTTCTGGGATGCCAAATTATTCCAAAATACATAGAAAGGTGCAACAATCAATCACAGATAGTAGACTTACTAATTGAAAGTCAACTTCTCTTTCCCATTACGAAACTGAAAAATAGTTAATGAGTTAACACCTGGGCTCAGGAGCACCAAGACTGCCTCACTTAAGTAGCATTGCCAGAGGGAAGGGCAATAGCATGTTCTTTCCCCAAGATACAGCACCCTGGCTACTAAATCTAATTCCCAACAGGTGCTTCAAGGGTGAGACATAGTAAATAACATTTGATTTTGTCACACATGTGGGGTAACTGGAACAAAAGACAATCTGTTGAGACCAGATTCACCCAGAGAATAGTGTGAGAAGAATAAAATCAGTTTTGTAAGTGTTGTTATGGTCGTGCCACATAGAATATGATTGCTACGTAGGGAAACTATTAAGGAGGAAGTAACAGAATTGAGTTAATATCCTTTGGCTTCAATGATAGCACTATCATGATCCCTGCTGCGTGGGTACTTGTGGTCCTCCATTTATGTGTTAGAGTTTTCTAGCCAAGAACCATCCTGCCTTGGACTGAAGACAGGAGACAAACAGTGATATCTTGTAGCCTGGAGAACAAATGTTAAAAATTGAAAGCCAAAAACAGCTGAATTAACAGCACTAGAGTGTGTCTACTTATCTAATGATTCCTTGGGGTTAAAGCCCCCCCAAAAGAGAAGCAATTAAGACATTTTCTGTCTCTTCTCTCTTCCACAAATCCATTGCTTTAATGCACACCCATATAATCCTCCTGAAGAGATTATAGATAGTCCACGACTTACAATGATTTGACTTTTATTTCACTTTATGGTAGTGCAAAAGTGATACACATTCAGTAGGAAATGACTATTGAATTTGGATCTATTACTATCCAGTAATTATTATCTGTTATTATCTAGTTATATGTGGTACAATCTTCTCTTATTTTGCTGGGCAGCTGCACTGAGTTGCAACACCTGGTATGATACTAGGTCACAAGGTCAAACAATTGATACTATATGGTATTCTGGGCTGCTGAACTATGATGCCAAGTGGATGAGTTGCATTAAATGTACTTTCTGTTTATATTTTCAACTTGCAATGGGTTATTGCTATGGTTTGTGTCTAGCTATCTCTCCACAGTCTCATGAAGTCATGGAGCAGGCTTTTAAGAGTTTTTGATTGATTCATGGTCCAATGGTGTGAGTGCTACACTTGCCCTGGGGTGGATAGCATGGATGCAACATAAGGGAGGGAAAGAGGCTTTCTCTCTGCTACTATTCCTCCATTTTGCTCTTGCTGTTAGTTGCTGCCATGAACTGTTGTCCACTTCCATGTGCCACTCTGCCTTGGAGCCAGGTGAGCACAGACTGAAACCTCCACAAACTGTGAGCTAAATAAACCCTTCCTCTCTTAATTCTGGACATTGGGTGTTTTGTCCCAGCAATGAGAGAAAAATGACCAAGACAGAATTTGATACCAGAGATGTGAGATCATTGCTATGATTGTACCTAACTATATGGTTCAAGAACCTTTGGGAATGGCTTGTGGGATGAGTTTTGAAAGGTTCAGGGGTGTCATCTGAAAGAGTAGCACTGAAATACGTTAGGCTTTTCTGTATGGAAGATTCTAGTCAGAGCTCAGAAGACCAGAAGGCTGATATCAGTGGGCTTGGGAAGTTTCTGTTGGGAAGAAGGACTACTTTGGCTGTTGGACTCCAGACCATACATGTTATGGCTTGGCAAAAAGTGTGTCTCCTGGTATGATACTACTCTGCTTATGTCCAGAGACTTTGCCTGAGACTTAGATTAAGGGAGGTGGACTGACTGATTAATCTAGCAAAAGAAAATTTAAGGCAGTTGAATGTTGAGGCTGTGGCATGGCTTTGGCATTGTTGGGCTGGCTTTTAGTCAGATGTGTGTTAAGAGTCAAAAGCAAAAAGCCCAGCAGGATGATTTAAAATGTGTTTGGCCAGAAAGTAAGCTCCAGTAAAGTTGTGGACTATAAAGATAAAGCAAAGGGGATCTTGATTACTGAGGAAGAGAACAATAGAAAAAGTGACCTGAAGGCATCACAAGAAGAAGCAAGTCTCCACCCTTTATAGCCTCAAACCTATACAAGTGACTTTGCTTCAAGGAGAAAGTCACAGAGCACCATATTCCAAAATGGTGGCAGCAGCACCAAATTCAAGAATGTGGCAGTATGGAGAATTTGTACCTCAGACTTAGGTTCAGAGTGATCAGAGATCCAGGCACTCAACTCCTACAGCCAAGAGAAGGAAGCTTGGCTACTGCTCCAGGTGGCGACAGACCTTGGTATCATCAACGTGCCTCTAGTTTTAGGTGCATGCAGAAGGTCTGGGAGGCCAGGCAATATTTTCTTGAGACAGCAGAGTTTGAAGCTGTGAAGGTAAAGCCAAAAGTGCAGTGGAGACCCTGGAAGTTGGGAGAATCTATGTATATGGTTTGTCTGAGGAAAACTGCAAGGATGGAGCAGAACAGATCCAAGAGAAAAGCCAGGGAAGATACAACCACCAGAAGTGCTGTAGTGTTAAAGCCATGCAAGCTATTGGATGTCACAATTTACCACAGATTGCTTAGATTTTCCATTTGGAATAGGATTTAATATTTGTTCTACTGGATTTTGGACTTGCTTTGGTCCAATTCCTTTGTATCCCCCTGTTTGTACCTTTTAGATTGGTAATGTTTATCTTATGTCACTGAATGTTAGAAGTGTGTAACTTTCTTTTAATTTGTACAGAGGGTCACAGCTAAGAGTTGGCCTTACATTGCAGAAGAGACTTGGAACTTTAAATTTTCAGCAGTGCTGAAACTATTAGGACCTTGCCAACTCTTTTTTTTCCCAAAGTTTTATTGATAAACAGATAGCAATGAGACAGTTTCAAATCAAATCGGAAGTACAGTTTCAACAAATAATACACTACATATATTCTTCGTAGTGGTTAATTGCTGTACAAGATGCGGACTTGTGATCCTATTTACAAACACCATTAGAACAAATCATTCTATTCATTAAGACAATGCAACTATATATCTA
>NW_004524587.1:27756962-27783920 GCF_000260255.1 Octodon degus
AATGGCTAGCGATGTGGAGCATTTTTTCATATATTTATTCGCTTCTTTAATTTCTTCCTCTGAGAAGCGTGTGTTCATCTCGGATGCCCATTTTGCCAACTCTTAGAGATGGACTAAAATGCCTTTTGCGTAAAGGATGTGCATCAGTCTTTGGGGGGGGGGTCAAGGACCGAACGTTATGTTTTGTATTTAGATGTCCTCCCAAAACCTTATGTAGTCATGTGGTGGGCTTCTAGAGGTTTTGATTGATTCATGGCCTATTCTCAGATTATGGGTGTGAATGCTACACCCATTTTAGGGCTGATAGTTTTCATATAATAGAAGGTAGGGAAAGAGGCTTGATCTCTGATGCTCCCTTTTTGCTCTTGCTGCTTTTTCTTTTTGCTGCTGCCATGAACTGCTGCTCTCTTCCATGTGCCATTCATTCTGCCTTGAAGCCAGCTGATTAAGGACTGAAACCTCCAAAAACTGTGAGCTAAATAAGCCTGTCCTTCCTTAATGTTGGACATCAGATATTTTGTCCTAACAATGAGAGAAAAGTAACCAAGATAGTTATCAAGATGTAACACTATCTAGAGTGGAGAAGCATATGTATAACTATAATCCAAACTAGTTTCTCTGTGCTTTTTCCTCGTTCCATCTGCTCTTTTTAAAAAAAATAAACAATTTTATTGAGAAACAAATAGCAATGAGACAGTTTCAAAACCGATTACTAGCACAGTTTCAATAATTAATACATTGCATATTGTTGTTAGTGGTTATTCACTGTACAAGATGCAGACATGATATCCTGTCCACAAACACTATTATAACAAACCTCTCTATTCATTGAATTAAGAGAATGCAATTGTATATCAATCCTAACTATTTTGAATATACAGATACAAAAAGGTCGTTCATTTGTATCCCCTTTTATTGTTTAGTTTTGGCAGAGAAGGGTATTTCATTGTCATTTAAATATTGTAGGTGCATGAATTCAGCAAAATATTCCAATATAGTCCAGTAGTTCATAATAGTAGTGGGTTTTCCATAAGACTGGCAATGTCAGAAGTTGTTGACTTAAGCCTTTTACAGCTCAGCATATTAATAGGGCTTTACTTTTTATACTTTGTTTTTATACTTTTCTGCTAGATGCTTAAGACAAAAATAAAGCAAGACCTATATAACAAGAAATGTAACTTTTGTATCTGCCAAGTTCTGTCAAATCCCCTCAGAATTTATCCTGAAACCCTGTACCGCAGTTTATAGATCCTTTGTCAGTGTCAGCCATGTGGATGAGTCACTGCCATTGCTTGACCAATTTACTCTCTGTGAAAGCCTGAGAGAAAGTTTTCTCTCCATGTGACTCTCCTTAGGCACACTCTGCATCATCGATCATTTTCCTCTGTGGCCCCATAATTTCCTTGATCAGAAAATTTGGGACACAACTGAGTTACATGATGTTACAGTACAGGCTGTCCTATGTCCCTAGTCTTCACTGACCTTGAAAGGCTAGGACCAAAATGTTGGCTGTCCTTGCAACCCTTAATTTTCTCTGATTTTTGATCTGCAAACTTAGGTTGCTAACCCTCCAGAAGAGAAGCTTATTATTATTACCCTACAACATAGGTAGTTGAGCTTAACGTCACTATCTATCTGAATATCAAACATCTTAGGCATAACATGGAATAGGTATTTTCCATCAGATATTGATATGTTAAACTTTAAGTCCCTACAGAATATGAAGAAAAAAATAAAAAAAAATATTTAAATAAATAGGAATAAACAGTCACATATTTTTACACAGAAATTTAGAAATCTAACCATATACAGCATTGAGGCATGACACTCCTGTAACTTTTTTGTCTCTTGTTTTCATTTATTACCCTTTTTAAAAAACAAACATTTACTTGAGAGACAGTATGGCAGAAATTTATATGTCATGACAAGCAGTACATATTTAGAAGACCAGAATGACAGGCTTTCAAGCATGACCCTACCATTACACATTGCTATCTTTAGTGCAGTTGCTTGGTTCACAGGTATCCGCATATATAGTTAGTCACGGTGAGAATCCTACCAGTTAACTGCTAGTTTCAAAAGCATGCTGAAGATTCTCAGGATCATTGCTTTACCCATCTTGTGCATATAAGTGTATGGCTTTGCCCCGTCATGTTTCCTAGCTTTTCTCCTTGCCCTCTCTTTGTTGTCTAATCCTCAAGTTCTCACTTTCATTTTAATTGTGTTATACCTTTCTATTTTTATTTCTTCTTTTGCATTCTTATACTAGGTAGACTATACAATATTTACACATGTGGGTCTGGCTTGTTTCACTTACGAGTATATCTTCAAGTGGCAGCCACTTAAATATAAAGATTTTGAGTTTATCATTCTTTATAGCTGAGTAATACTCCATTGTATAAGAATATCACATCTTTTTCATCTATTTTCAGGTGATGGGCATCTTGGTTGTTTCCAAGATTTGGCTATCACAAATTGTGCTGCTGTAAACATAGGTACACATATATCACTATGATATGACATTTTCAGTTCCTTCGGGAAAATTCCCAGTAGGGAGATAGCAGGTTTGAATGGGATTTCCAGTCCTAGTTGTTTAGGGATTCTCCACCCTGATTTCCATAATGGTTGCACCAGTCTACACTCCCACCAGTAGTGGAGAAGGGTTCCTTTTTTCCCACAGCCTCTCCCACATTTGTTGTTAGTTGATTTCTTTATGATAGACATTCTTTCTGGGGTGAGTCCATCTGCTCTTTACATTGTTGATATCTTTTAAAAAATATGTCTTAGTGTGGATGATAACATTAATGTGCCCAAATTTTTGAACTTGCACCTTTTATTTTAGACTTTGTAAATCATACCAAAAGATAGCAAAGGAACATCTCCCACCTCTTGACTTTGTATTTGGCTATGTAGCTTATTTCAACCAATAGAATAGAATGTAAGTGAATATGCACTTGGCTATCTTTTCCATGATAAAGAAATTCTCTATCATATTAGGTGCCACATTCCCACTCCCATACAATAATCATTCCCTCTTCTTTCAGCTCCTACATCATTTGTTTTCTATTTAGACATAACTCCCAAATTCCACATTGGAGTCAGTTGTTGTGGCAGACTGACTAGCTGTCCACCAAAAATCTATGTTCCATTTCTTCTTTCAGCACAAATCCTGATTTTCCTCAGCATGGCAATGTTCCTAGCTCGCCTTGAATGTCTCCCTGTTTTCAGGGTTTCATTGCATATACAAGAATGCAATTCTGAGGGATGTATCTGTTTTCACTTCTGCCTTTTCTGACAGGCAAAATCATTTCCATAAAGGCTAGGAATTAAGTTTTAACCATGTTTGTATCTCTAACACATAGCAGAGTAGTAGGCACGCAGAAGATCCTGATTCGTGTTTGCTGAATTGTGTTGAAATATTTCTATGATGTAAGACCTAATAGTTTGGGGGTTCTGAATTTGGGTTTCATCCCTTTAGCAGAGATCCTCATATACATACCTACCCATCTTTCCCAAATTCACATCTTTTTTTTTCTGAGAGAGATTTGAAAATGTTGAATTTTGCTAAACACATGGTCCAGAGCACAGAAAGATAATATTTTACTATAAAAATTCAAATCTAAGGCCACGAAATTCCTCTACCCACTAATGAGTTGACTCCTCACTAGGACTGGAGCTGGGCAGAAATGGTTAGAGGATTATTTCTTTACTTTCCCTACCTCTGCTGCCAACATTCAAAACAAATCTGAATTGAGGGAAATGTAAAATGACACACCATGGTGAAGCACCTCCTGTCCACCAAGGTATAATCTCAGGGGGACCTTGTAGCTGTGCTTTTAGCCACCATCCTAATCCTAAGGTCAGTGGCCAAACCGAAGGCATTATGCCCTTGATTTTGCCCTTTTTTCTGATGTTTTCTGTCAAATATGGTCAGATTTCTCTTCTGTTAAGCAAAATAAAATAGATTTACCTCTAGCCTTTTTCTGACCTCTTGCCCCTCACTCCTTTTTGTGGAACTGGGGAATGAACCCAGGGGCTTCACACTGAGTTACATCCCTGTACCTTTTTATTACTTTTATTTTGAATTAGTCTCACTCAGTTGCCCAGGTTGTCCTCAAACTTGGTGATTCTCTTGCCTCAGCTTCCCAGAGTGCTAGGGATTACAGGGGTGTTGCGCCACACCTGGCTATCTGCCACTCTTTCTAATGACCATCACTTTTTATTTCTGTTCCCTTCTCTTTTACTGTGCCTCCAATTTTTACCTATCCCATCACTGTCAACTTGCTAAAACCTGGCTTTGGTCCCTTTACTCTACCAGGATCACCTTGACTAAGGTTTCCTATAGGTGCTTGTACTAAGCCTCCTGCCCTTTCTCACTCTCCATCCTCCTCAGCCCTCCCCCACACCACTTACAGGTTTGTAAGTGTGAATGGCTGCTTTGACCACAGCTCACACAAAGCTTCTCTTCAAGTGGAAAGCACTGAGCTATGTGCTACTGCTCTGTGCATATGTGTTTCCTTAGCTAGTATGTAACAGACTCAATAGACAAAGACAAAAGGTTGGGCAAGCTTATCTCTCCATGGACAGAAGAACACAGCAGAAATATGAGCTCTCTGTGTGACAGAGATCTAACAATTCAAGATAGAAGAATGTGATGGCTAATCTTGATTGCCAACTTGATTAGCTCGAGAAAGCTTAGGGTACATTAAGCACACTTCTGGGTATGTCTTTGGGGAGGTCATGACCTTGGGCACTATATTTTGTTCCTGATGCCTTCCTCTCTGCTTCATCTCCTCTGTGCTATGCTTCCCTGCCTAGCACATGAAGCAAGCAGCAGTGCTCCACCGTGGCCTTTTGCCATGATGCTCCTGCCCTGAAGCCAGTCAAGAGTGGAGTGAAACCTCTGAAGCCAGGAGCCCAAGAAACTGTTTCTTTTTTGAGTTGTGTGTGTCAGGCATTTTGTCTCAGCAACAGGAAAGCTAACACAGATTCTCTCATTTTCCAATATTCTCATCCTACAGATGATTTATATTCTTTTTTAACATATGTCAAAAATTTAAAAACTGCTTTAATATGTAGTTTGAATTGTTGCTTTTGGTTAAACTGTTATCCTTTTGAGGGGCTTCTATAGCTGTGAAATATTTGATTTATTTCTATTTGAGACTGAAATTTGAGTTAAAAAAGCATTAGGCAATTATTTTCCACTTTTGTAAGAACATCTCTTTATGAGAAAAGGCAGAAGGAAGTAATTGAAGATTTGCTTCAAATATCCCTAATGTTGTGTTAGTGTGTAATCCACTTAAATACCCTGTAGGCTTTATTGTATTGTACTCTCAGGCATATTTAATATATTAATTTTAAAATTGCTTTATTGATATGTGATTTATCTACTATATAATTCATCCATTTAATACTTTTTAGTATATTCGTAGGTTTGTGAACCTACCAACAATCTAATTTTGGAACATTTTTGCCTCCTTTAAAAGAACACCTGTACTCATTTGCAAGACACTTATACCCCTAAACAAATCATATATTTATCCTATTTTGGACATTTCATGAAAGTAGAATCATATTATATGTGGTCTTTTGGAACTGATTTTTTCCTATAATGTTTTCTAGATTCATTCACATCATGGATTTCCCATATTTTATTATTTTTATCCATGTGTGAACATTCAAGCTCTTTATAGTTTGGGGTTATTGTAATAGACAAATGCTGCAGCTACAAGTTTTTGTGTGGCTATATATTTTCCACCTTCTTATGTGCATGACATATCTAGGAGTGGAATTTCTGGGTCTTATGGTAACATTGCATTTATCTTTTTGAGCAACTGGCAGGCTGTTTTTAATGTTCTTTCTTTAAAGAAATTCATAATAGTAGAGGAGGACAGGGTTTGAAAGAGAATGAGAAGAGGGTCCACAGTGGTACTGCCCTTGGGTGCTGGACTGCCATGGGAACAGATCCAAGTTAATCTATAGAAGTGCAGCAAATCACAATGGGCATTGGTTGTGCTTTGCCAGGCCCAGAGTAGCCTAGAATCAGGTATTTTTGATTGGGATAAACATGGAACAACAAGTTTATTTTTGACCTTGGAGCAAGATGGAGAGACCAACACATTTTGTTTGTTAGCAGAGGCAATTTCTATAAACAGGGGGCTCAATGCCAAGGCTCTCCTCGTACCAGCCTGCCCCACTGAACAGCATGCCTGCCTGGGATAATGTTTTCTGGCCATCTTTGTCCTTTCATCTGCTTAAGCTAGTTAACACTGTCACTTTCAGCTCTGCCTCTGCCTTTTCTGGCTCTGATTTGTGTGGAAATGCTCCTGTCCAGATGTTTAGGTATTTAGCAAATGCACGTTTTGGATGCCTTGGTATGGTTACTTTCAGATAAGGATGAATATTTAATGCTGTTGTCTGTTGGGAATATGTACATGCAAATGGCCAGTAAAGTCCTTGCTTCAAACTCCTCACATTTCTAATTCCTTTTATCATGACAACTAATACATCATTTAAAGGAAAATTAACATGGTATCATAGGGAAAGCCATTCTTGATTTTTCTTTTTGCTCTTTTAGGGCTTGTGTTAAACTCCCCATGTTATAGAGAGGGATGTCTAGTGTAAGTCTCCCCAAGTTATAGAATACCCTAGAATGTCTATTTCCATCTTTCTGGTTTGTGTCTTCTATTTAAACCATACCTTCTTCACATATACAGAAACTCTTATGCAATAAATTCTCAGGCATAGTTCACTATGTTTTTAGCCGTTTTGGACAAAGACTACTTTAGAGACTATTTGGCTCAATCTTCCATTTTACAAATAGGTCAACTGAGGGTAGAAAGGGGAAAACACTTTCCTCAAGGCCAATAGATTAGCAGAGGACCTAGCACCACACCCCTCCCTCTGCATCCCTGGCATCAAACTTAATCCTTCAGTATTCTGAGATTCTGCTATTGTCCACAGTTATACCCCAGGTATCTAAAGCAGTACTCAGCACATGTTCCTGGAGCAGGCTGTCAGGATTTGAAGGCCAACTTCAATAAGTAGTACCTATTGTAGGTACTACACTTCACATGTGGAAGTGATTTAGTCATCCAATATGGGTACCACCTACCTTAAAGGATTTTCATAAGAAGTAAACAAATTAGCATATTTTAAGTAATTGAGATAGGGCCTTTTTCATAATAATGACTCAATAAATATTGGCATTTACAGTTATTATTGATTGATCAAATAGATGGCTAAATGAACAAATGTATAAATTCCATAATTATAACCTTAGGAGTCAGCTCAGAGACCTCTAGTCTTTATTTTCTATACAGCCATGCTGAACTTTGATCTGGGAGTCTGAGTTAAAAGGGGCAGACCTGAGGGCTGGATACTTTAGGTTGGATGCCTTTTAGATATAATAATTCCTTCCTGATATTAGTCCAACCCTAGCTACTTTCACCAGGATTTCATGGGGATTTGGAGGCACAAGCAGTCTTTGTGTTCTGAATACAATTCTTTGCTTTCATTTACCAGTAGTCTGCTTTATAGTAGACTTTATCTCAGCCATTTCATTCATGCAAAAGACTTTGGATGCTTAATATAATTTTGTGAAGGTTTCCAGTTCCTTTGGAGTTTGCTTAGGAACATAGCAAACAAAGTTCTCAGCATCTCAAAAAGAAGCTTAAGCTGATAAAAATATGAATGGTAGACAACTGGAGCTTTGCTGAATGTTTCTCTCTGAGTATGCAAAGCAACTGGTCTGACATGAATGCTGTTCCTGGAAGTTGCCTATATCCCTGGTGGCCAGTAACCTGGCTGTATTGTGGTTGGGGACCCGAAGCTCTATTTGAGAGTATGTTTGATGATTTGCATCATGATCACCATTCCTGAGAAGCAGCTCAAATATGTGACTTACACAAGGCCAGGCAATGCAAAAGAATTGGGACAAAAAACCTATTTCTGGTACTTTCTTCCTTTTTTTTTAAAAAAAAAAAATTGTGGAACCAGGGATTGTACTCAGGCCCTTGCACTTGCCAGGGAAGTGTTTATTCCACTGAGCCATCTCCCCAGCCTCTTTCTTCCTTTTTCCACTCCTTTAATTCTTTAATTTTTTTTTTTTTTTTGTGGTACTAGGGATTGAACTCAGGACCTTGTGCTTGCTGGGCAAACACTTATTCCACTGAGCTATCTCCCAAGGCCTTTCCTTTAATTCCTTGAATTCAGAAATGCTGAGATGAAATGTATTCCATGAAGTTTTTTAAAAAAATCATTTTAAGGGGCCGGGGAGATGGCTCAGTGGAATAAGTGCTTCCCTGGCAAGTGCAGGGGCCTGAGTTCAATTCCTGGTTCTGCCAAAAAAAAACATTTTACTTATACAATTTTATTTATTTATTCATTTTAATGAGGAAAATAGCAATGAAATAGTTTCAAAACAGGTTAGTAGGACAGTTACAATAATTGATATATTGCATGTTGTCTTTGTATTAGTTATTCAGAGGACAAGATACAGACATGATATCTTGTCTAAACAATATTTTTCTCAATGAACTAAGAGAAAGTAGCTGTATGTCTATCCTATCATATATATATATATATATATATATATATATATATATATTCACAACAAAACTGTCTTTTATTTATAGCCCATCTTTTTTGTTTTGTTTTGTCACAGATGGGTGTTACATTGAAATTAGAGAAGCTGTATTTGGGGAAGTCTTTAAAGGACCTTTTCATACTTGATGCCAGACCAAAGATTGTAGATACTTGAATTCCAGCAAAATAACCCAATATAGTCCAGTAGTCCCTAATAGTAGTGAGTCATCAGCAGAACTGGCAATTGTCTGAAGTTGTTGACTTGAGCTTTTTACAGCTCAGCATATTAATATAGCTTTACTTTTGTACCTCATGGTTACACTTTTCTGCTAGAGTTTGCAGACCAAAAATTAGAAAGATAAATGGGCTAAAAAGATAGCCAATATTTTGGCCCTAGAACTTCAAGGTCAGTGAGGACTCAGGACATAAAAGAACCTCTGCTGTGACAACTTGTAACTAAGTGGTGTCCCAAATTTTCTGATCAAGGAGATTATGGGACCACAGAGGAAAGTGACTGACAATGTATAGTGTGCCTAAGGAGAGTCACCTAGAGGGAAAAAATTCTCTCAGGCTTTCGCAGAGAGCAAATTGATCAAGCAATGCCAGTGATTCAGCCAGATAGCTGACCCTGGCAAAAGCTCCACAAGCTGCTGTACATGGTTCCAGGGTAAATCCTGAGGGGATTTGACTGACCTTGTCAGATAGAAAAAGTTGCAGTTTTAGTTGTGTAAGTCTTGCTTTAACTTGGTCTTGACCATAGATGAAGTTCTTGGCCTTCTGAATAGGACATTCTAATGTAGGATGACATAGGGTTGATGAATGACTCATAAATGTTGACATTTTGGAAGTGACTTTTGTGTCAGAAGGATATATAGAAGATCAGAGAACCTTTCTGAGACCCTTCCTCTTTTAACATATACCAACTACCTGCAATTTCCAAAAACTAGTGGGAGACTTGACAACAACAGACTCTTTTGGGAAGATTTTTGAAGATAAAGATTCCCTATGTCTGAGAGTTTCTGACTTAATAAGTATGGAGTATACTCTAGGATTCTGAATTTTTATAGAACTTCCTTTAAGTTATTCTTTCAATGAGACATACAAACATCTCAAGCAGAGGCTCTCATTTCTGGATGCCAGGTTATCATCACTGCTTAGGGAATATTAACAAAGTACCTATGCTTGGGGTGCATCATGAGAGACTGGGATTCTATTTATTTGGATTGGAGGCTCTGCAGACTTGCTATTCCTTTAAAGGCTTCCACATGCTTGTGGATGTAGCCATAGTTGAGAATCACTGAAGAACAGAGAAGTTGACTATCAAGTGCTCCCTTTCTTAGTTTCGTGATCAGCTTACCACCAGGAAGTGCAACAGTTGACGTCGTGACTCTCTCAGGAGGAAGAGAGTTCAGAGACTACCCAACCAAGCCATTCCCAGTTCTTCCAGTTTTATAGACCCAAAAAGATATTTTGAGGACCAACAAAGAATTGCTGCTTCTTTCTTAACTTTGTATTTCCCCAAAATAAGGCCAAAACAAAACCAAAGGCAACTGTCACTTATTTGTACCAGTATTTACTTTTGAAAAATGAAACTAACTACTTACTGGACAAGGAGGACCTGAATCTACCTGAGGTCAAACTAAAGGGCAATCTTTAAGATTGCATAATTTGGCTTTAAGAGGAACTTGCTCCCCAGACTTCATCATTTCCTTATTAAAGTGAGAACATTGTTATGGGCCAGGACTGGTTCAAGAGTAGTTTGATTACAGGCCAAAGTTATACTTCTACCAAGGAAGAACTTGAGACTCAGAGAAGTAAAAGTAAGTTGGCTGAGACACTAATGGAGTTGGGACTGAACTTGCTCTCCTGATGTCTGGTCACCTCCTTCTACAGGGCTCTGATGGCAAGTCTGGAATCCCTGGCTCTTCCCATTTAGCATGAATGTGGCAAAATCCTCGGGGAGTGACTGCTCAGTCCTTCTATTCACACATTGTTATACTTGGAGCAGTCCACATGGCAATAATCAAGAACAAGAGTTTTGTTTTCAGGCAAAGTCTAGCAATGATGAAGTATAAGATGTTGCAGTACTGGGATGACAAACAGGAGACTTCATTGCTTCAGTTGCAAGACAGAGAACCATATTATTGTTCCATCCTTCTAGGATGCTGTACTTTGGACATTAAAAATCTGTGAAGAATTAATTTTCTGATTATCTCCTGCAGAGTCCAAGCCATCTCTCCCTTTATTATACTGTTATTTTTAATAAGTCAACAAATAGGCTAATTCTCTTGGAAAGGCTTTGATTTGAGGAAATGGGCATTTTACACAATGGAGAATAAAGAAAACACATTTCCCAATGTATTATCCATAAGCAAAACATTTTAGACCCTGAGCTTGGAAATGGGGAGGACATGGTGAGCTCTTAGATTCAAATGTTCAACTCAACATGCAAAGGAGGTGAGGGAAAATCGCCATTGGCAGAAGGTTCAGTTCCCCTGGACAACTGTAGGATGGTTGAAGGACAGACCTAAGACCAACTTGGCTCTCAAGTCCCTGTGAAGTAGTTAAGTTTACTCCCTGAATTCTGAGAATAGAGGTTGGAAGTGACAAAACTCAAGTGTTACTTATGGAGTGATCTTGGAGGGCAGGACCATGACCTTTCTCCTAACAGGTCTGGCCCCTAGATACAGTAATACCTTATTTTGTTGAAATAAAGTGCCTTTTAGGGACCAAAAGTCATTTTCCTACATTGAAATCAGGTGACATCTAGAGATCCAGACTTAACCAGGGCAACTTTGTGGGGGTGGGACAAATGAGTCAGGAGGGAGTTGTATCTGTCACAAAGCCATTAGACGGCTGCCCTGAAAATGAAAAGTTATGAAAGTGTCCTCAATGGGAGGGAGGGACACCGAATCAAAATGTCACCAACCTCATAATTTTGCTGAAATCTGGCCTTGCTACCTTAGCCAACCTTTAAAAACCTATTTCCTAGAGCAAAACACTGTAGGTTTAATACTGCAGCTCCAAATCTCTCCAGAAACTCAGATTCCTCTGGGATCCCACCTATGCGAGAAAAAAGAGTAAATTCAGTTTCCTTTAAAACCATCATCTGACATCATTTTTGACCTCTTTCCTGAGTTCTAATTTAGTCAAATAAGCCCACACCCTTAAAACCATGGCCTGCACTATATTGGTGCCTAAACTCACTTAAGCACTGTTGGCTGGGAGGAAAGTATCCCCCCCCCCCCAGCTCAGTTGGCTTCTTGCACCAGAGCACCTCTGTTTCTTAGGATTGGAGAGGACACCCTGTCTGTCATTAGAAAGAGGAAGGCAATGAAGGGAGCATAGAGTTGTGGAAGTTAACATGCAGCATGTTATGATCAGCGCCCTTATTTCATATTAGAGGCAACCGGAGCATAGGAAGATGGGCAATGGATTTCTGGTCATACCAGACAGTGGCAGAACTGGGGCTAGATAGAATTGTTTGGCCCTTACAACATGTAGATTGCTATGGTCACCATATCACATGCATTCTGATTGGCTGATGGAATTGGTGGAATGGGCTCATCTCTTTCCGTCCTTAAGCAATTGTCCTATTTTGTTTGAGGAAGGGTTCAATATGGATACTATATAGCTTAAACTGTAGAGATTATAGGGATTTATTTGGGGAATCTCTATTTGAATGCACTCTGTGTTTGTGTCTCTGTGAGTGTTTTAGCTGGGATGGGGTGATACGTATTCAATGAGGTTAGGGAGAAGTGGGATGCAGGATTAATCCCAGGCGTCTGATGGCCCAGACTGTTCCTGTGTTCTGTCTTTTGCACGCTCCCAAGAGGACCCACCCTTCCAGACAAGGCCTGGGTGTGGACTTTGATGAAGTTGCCACTGCCCTCTGCTGTATTGAGAAGTGGGTGCTGCCCACCTCCCAGGTTCACCCTGTCCTAGATGGGGCAGGATGGAATAAAAGGCAGTGCCCCATCATGGGGCTCAGCCCATCTGATCCTCACCTCTTAGTATCATTCTACCCTATCTTCAAAATTCTTAGCAGCTAGTGATGGAACAAAAGTACCAGGTGCCTAGCTGTGGGGCATTAAATTATGGGTGAGGTCAGTCATTGTCCTAGGGCCTCTCCAGGCAAAGTTCAAGATTCTGGAAACTCTAGTAAAGATTACATTACCCTTCTCATCTTCCTGGCCTCACTGGGGGGGGGGGTCAGGATTTTTCCACCATTGCTGAAACTGAATGCTCTTCAGAGGTAAAGCCCCTGTTGGCCTTTGACCAATTGTCTCATCTGGAAAGCCAAGTCTCCAGGGGAAGAAGTTGAATATTGCTTCCAAATAGGAATGCCCTGGGTTTGTACAGTGTACCATAGTTCAGCAGCTTGTTCCTATCAGTTGTCTTAGGTGATCTTTATAACTTTGTGAGTTAAATAGGACAACAGTTATTTTCATTTAACAGATGGAGAGACTGAGGCCCACAACATTTTCTTCCTTTGACTTGAAGGTGATTAGCTAAGACATAAAATATACCTCTAGCTGGATTGAAGTTCATTAGACTTCTCCTTAAAATAAATTAAGTTTCAAGAGAGCACCAAGCAAGACATTCAGTAATTAACTGGGTATCACAAGGGCAGAATTCACTGGAGTACTGTCCAGCCACTTTCTAATAATTCTGGGCCTTGGCTTATGGCTTTGCTTCTAAATTCTAGCATGTGTTCATTTTTAACAAGGTCATATTTCTCCCTCCAGTAGTAAAAATGTTTATAGCATTTTATTCTTAAATTTAAAGTAATCTATCTTGTTTTATCATTCTAAACAGTTTACATTGCAAAGGCAGCACTTAATACTGCTTCTATTTTGCCATTGCGGAAGCTAGAGAGAGAAGAACTTTCATAGCTTTAGTCATAGATTTCACTCTGGTGTTTACTCTCTAAAGTGCTCTGCTAATTCAGAAAACACAGTATTGTACTGTATTTATGGTGTACATTTATGGTGCTGGAGCTCTGGGAACTCATAGCCAAGTGGGGGGAAGAGACACATAGCTAAGCACTGACTTGAGTAGATAATGAATACACATTTCAGTGAGTGCCACTTGACACTTGGCGCTATGGCAGGGACCTCACCTGGTGGAGTCTCCGGAGAAGAGGCTCAGAAATCCACAGGTTAAACGGAGTTGGCCCACAGGTTGAAACTTGAGGTCAGAGGGTCCAGGCATTGGCACTAGCAGTGCAAAGGTCTTAAGGAGGAAGGTTGTTTTGGGTAACAAGAAACTGAGAATGCCAACATAGCTGGAACACAGCGAACGAGGGAGAGTGGTCCAAAGTATGACTGGGGAGGCTCACGAAGTAGAAGTCAACATTTAGCCCAATTCCACAGCAGGTTGGGGGCAAAGTGGGAACTGAAAAGGTCTCTACCCCCTCCCCATGTTTCTTCTGCTCTCTACTCAGGTCTCAGTGCCTTGATTTTCCAGGACTACAGCTCCTCTCACCTCTGCCTTATGGATTCTGTGGTGCTCCTGCAGTATGCCAATCCCTGTAAATCCACAAGTCAAAAGCCTCACTTGTCCTCTCAGCTAGGGTTATAAAGACCAATTTGTTAGCAAGTGAGGGAAGTGGATGATAGGTCGTGGGGACTTGGCTTGCTTGAACATGTCTGCCTCCCTCATGCTCAAGCCTAGTGCTATGTGAGAGAATTTTCTATAATGGAAAAATGTTCTCTATCTATACTATCCAATCTGCTAGTCATATGTGCAATAGTGACTAGACAGTGGAATTTTTAAGGCTAATTTTAATTTAGATGTGTGTAGCCCCTATGTGGTTAATGGGTTACCAGAGCTGAGAATGCAGCTCCAGCCAATTGTTTCCATTTGGGAGTATGAGTGCAATATTGCCAAACCATCCAGTTTTTAAAGAGAAGCCAAGCGACTGCATCCTCATTTTGAATCTGCTTTTTAAAATGTTGGCAACAAATTCAGACTTTAATGCTCCAAAGTGGGTGAATCTTACTTTTGAGAAGGTAGAATAGATAGGCTTTACCCTAGTTCTCCTGCTAAGTATAGCAGAAACCCTGGACATTATATAGAGATAATATGGCATAAGAAGGCTCTTAAAAAGTGTTAATAAAAAGGCAGATAGTCCCAGGGCCTTTGGATCAAAGATATGATATAATAGCGAGTTTCCTAGACTTTTTTTTTTTCAAATTGGTAGGACAGTTTCAATAATTCACACATTGTAGACTTTCTTTTTATGTCATGTATTTCAGATTTGAAACTGAGGAAGTCAGAAACCTAGAAACATGCATGAGCACAAAAAAGTAAGCTCCAGTATAATCTAGGTTTCTCTGGCCAAAGTAGGAAAAGGGGCAGTCAGGAACATGAAGCTTTCAGACAAAACTACTCTCTTACAGCTGAATGCCATGAACTAAACTGTAGTCTCTGGCTGGGAAGATAGCTCAGCAGGCTAAGCACCTGCCTGCTGAGCACAAAGACCAGGGTTCAATCCCCAGTACTGCATGCTATGCTGGCCCTGGAACCCCTGGCATGCTGTGCTGGTCACAGAAACTGGGTGTGGTGATGCACATCTTCAATCCCAGCAATGGGCAGGCTAAGATAGGAGGATCACTATGAGTCCAAGTTGCGTAGTGAGGCCCTGTACCAAATAATTAATTACATACATACATACATACATACATACACACATACATACATACATAATAAAAACTTTTAGTCTCACACCCACTCATGCCAACCAAGATCAAGAGTGGAACTTCCACTTTTGTGAAGTTTCATAAGGAACTCAATATCCCTGCATGGTTTGTGTAAAAAATGAAAAAAGCCAAGTAGAGAATGGAAACTTTCATTTTCATGAGCTCACGACCAGTCTTTTCTTCCTTCTGCCATGAAACCATGGTGCAGGTGAAGACTGATGGAGGGATTTGGCAGCTGGGGCTTCTGCTTCCACTTGGCAATCATACAGTTCCCCTCCCTTCCCTACTAGGTAGGTGCTAGAGGAGGAGTAGTGGAGAGTTAGGACTTTCAAATGACAGCCATTACTCTGAGATATGTCTTGTATATATAATATAATATCAAAGTATTTACTAACAAATTAAAAAGAATCACAAAAATATACTCAAAAGCAATATAGAGACAAATGAAAATGCACTTCTAACAAAGTTTAAAGAGGCAGGATGACAAGAAGAAAGTTAGACAAAAGAGAAGAAGGCAGGAAGAATTGAAAACAGAGAGAAACTAAGAACAGAAAACAAAAAATAAAATGAGAGACTTAACACCTACTGAATTATATCTCCCTATGTCTGAGAATAAAGCAACAATGTCTACACTCAGCATATTCAATATACTACAGGACCTTTGCAAAAATGTGATAAAAAGAAACAAAAGGCAGATCTATTAGAAAGAAGTAAGTGTCCTTATTGGCACATGACATGATAATCTATTTGGAAAATTTAAAAAATATATAAAACTCCTAGGGCTAATTTGTGAATTCAGAAAAGCAACAAGATGCAAAATGATCATTAAGAATGCTCCAGCAATAAACACATGGGCCCTGAGATTAAAAATGCAATATCATTTAAGCTGCTAAAAATAAAATATGTTATAAATCTAACAAAAACATGTAGGACTTGCATTCTGAATGATGATAAGACAGAGATCTAAATACACAAAGAATAATATGTGTTTACAGACTGAAAACTCAATATAGTAAGTATATTACCTCCTCCCAAATTGCTATTTTGTAGATATAGGTAAAGATATTTCAAAATGTGTGTGGAAAGGTAGAACTAATAGTTAAAATAGTTTTTAAAAAGAATAAGAAGAACCATATGACTTTAAAACTTAATATATAAAGGGGCCGGAGAGATGGCTCAGTGGAATAAGCGCTTCCCTGGCAAGCGCAAGGGCCTGAGTTCAATCCCGGTTCCACCAAAAAAAAAAAAAAAAAAAAAAAAAACCCCTTAATGTATAGCTACAGTAATTAAGACTGCATCTTAATTATGTTGGCAGAAGACTGCACATAGATCAATGAAACAATAGAAAACTCCAAAATAGAGCTGCACAAATATACCCAACTGATTTTTGGCAAAGGTGCAAAAGCAACTTAGTTGAAAAAAGATAGTCTCTCTACAAACAGTGTTAGAGCAGTTGGACATTAATAATACATGGAAAACAAAACAAAAAACTTGTCTTGTCTCACATAATATACAAAAGTTAGCCTAAAATAGCTGATAAGCCTGTATGTAAAATGTAAAGCTGTAAAACTCTGAGAACAAAATATAGAAAGATTTTTAGAAACTAAGGTTAGGCAAAAAGTTTCTGGATCCCCCACCCTCAAATAAAAAGAAGGATTGATAAAATGAACTCCATTAAAACGAACAGCTTCTTTGAGAATCTGTTACAAAGATCAACAGACAAGTTATATGCTGAAAGAAAATAATCCCAACCATATGTCTATCACAGAAATAGTACCTACAATACACAATATGAAGAACTCTCAACACTCAACATTAAAAAAAATCTGATTAGAAAATGCATGAAAAGCATGAACAGGCATTTCATTAAAGAAGATCTGTAGATGGCAAATAGGACCTGTGAAGATTTCAACACCACTAGGATTTAGGAAAGTGAAAATTAAAACCACAATGAGACATCACTACAGAATTACTGGAATAGCTAAAAATAAAAGTAATGACAATACCAAGTATGATTGAGGATGCAGAGAAATTAGATTATTTGCACATTTGCAAGTGGGATTGTAAAATGGTATAATACTTTGGAAATAAGTTTGATAGTTTATTAAAATACGAAATATGCAATATCATATAGCCCAATCAATCTAACATTGAACCTCTATCACAGAGAAATAAAGCCCACGTTTACACAAAACCTATGTACAAATGTTTTTAGCAAGCTTATTCCTAACAAAAATTGGGAACTGTTTAGATGTCTTTCGTAAAATCCATAATATGGAGTACTACTGAGCAATCAAAAGGAATTGATGATATGTATAATAATGTAGATGAGTTTCTAGAGACTTACTCTGAGTGAAAAATTTTATTGATTCATGCTAAATGATTTCACTTATTTAAAGTCTTTCAAATTTGCTTAACTTTAGTCTCTTTGTTTTCTCATGTTGCCAGTTCCCTTTTGTTTTTTGATAATGTGAAAGAAACACATTTTACTGTCTTTTCTATAATTTAGTTAATGAATGTTTATAAAACCTATGATGTTACAGTGGAAGAAAATGCTCAAAATCAGTTTCTTCTACTATGCACTCATAGCATACATCTTTTCTGTGATCCCCAAATCAAGAAGGATTGATGAAGTAGACTTCATTAAAATGAAGGACTTCATTGAAAACTTATGGGGATTTTCTTTTAGTAGTGAGAAAAGTCAGTTTTGCAGAGGATAGCAGCTGAGTACCCTCTAATTCAGTTCAGTTCTGGTTCTGTCTGTCTGTAGATTATGTCGGATTCCACAGATCCAGGGCTTGGTCCCACAGTACTGCTATAGTACCCTCTTAATCCCATCACCTTTCACATGTGAGACCTTTACAGGACATTTTAGATCCAACCACAGCAGGCAATATAAATGTGAGCCGCAAACTACTATAGTTGTGCATTGTCCTGGGAGACTCTATTTTTTCTTCTACCCAATGCCTAGTTGGGACCTGTGATATTACAGTGGAAGAAACCCTTTTCCCTTATTTATCTTTTTGCTTATTTGCAATTTTTACAATTGTCTTTTTTTTAGTTTTATTTATTTATTTATTGTGTGTGTGTGTGTGTGTGTGTGTGTGTGTGGCCAGCTCAGCCCACCAGGGGGCGGGACTGGCTGGCATGTGGTGCTGGGGGATTGAACCGTGGTCCCTGTGTTTTGCTTAGCTTGTTCTAAGTAGGCGCTTTAGACCACTGAGCCATCTCACCAGCCCCACAATTGTCTTTTTATGCTTTACTTTTTTATTAGTGTTTTGAGGGCATTTTAGAAATAGTTTCCTTTGTGGTGGTTCTAAGTATTAAAAGCATTTTGCTTCTCACTGTTGCTGTGATCAGTGTATTATCATTTCTAATGAAGAACTAAAGCTTTGTTTCCATTTAGGATCCTTTACCTTTCCCCATTATAAATAGCATTGCTTTGGGTATTAGAACTCTTGTTTCAATTATCAATAATATATATAAAACTCACAAGGACACAGATTGTCTGTACTCATATGTTCGTCTTTTCATCTTTCAGGAAGTTTGAAGTTTCTTTTATCATTTTTTCTCTGTCTAAAATTTCTTTTAGCCATTCTTAAGAGAAATTCTTCTTGTTTTTCTTCATTTGAAAATGTCTTGACTTTTTCATTATTTCTGATGAATTGTTTTGCTGGGCATTGTGTTTATGTTTGACAGTTTTCGTGCAGTACTTCAAAACATGTTATGCCATTTCCTGTGGTCGCCATGGTTTCTCATGAATTAGTTGTCATTCAAATTGTTTTTCTTACATAGTGAAACTGACTTTTTCCTCTAGCTGCTTTCAACTTTTTTCTTAATCTTTAATTTTCAGAAATTAATTATGCTATGCATTAGCCTTGATTTCTTTGGATTTATTAAATTGGGGGTTGATTTATCCTTTTTAATTTGTGCACTTAAATTTTTTTAAGCAAATTTGGAAAATTTACATGAGTTATTGCTTCGAGTACTCCATCAGCTTCACCCTCTTTTTTCTTGACTTTCATATTCTCAATGATGTATATGCTGAGTATTTTGCTATTTTTCACATAGGCCCCTGAGGCTCTGGATTTTTTTAAAGATGTTTTTGTTTGCTTTTTTATTTTAAAAACTGATTTTTTTCTATGTTGTTCATTTTGGGTGAATTTTATTGATCTATTCTCAAGGACATGAATTCTACTTTCTGTCATCTGCACTCTATGATTGAACTCATCTAGTAAATGTCTTATTTTTGTTACTGTATTTTTCAGTTACATAGTGTCCATTTGTTGGTATTGCTTTATAATATATATTTCTTTGTTGAGATACTCTATTTTTCTGCTTGTTTTAAGTGAATTAGTAAAAAATTTGTGATGGCTGCTCTTTAATGCTTGATAGATAACCCCAACCTCTATGATTCTTGGTGTTTGCATCAGATAATTGTTTTTCCTCAGTGATTTTCAGGTCCTTATTGTGACTAGTGATTCCCAGGTGTACATTGGACATTTTGCCTATTAGGAGATCTTGATCTTGTTTTAATCTTTTCTTTTCGAAGCCAGTCATTTTGCTTAAGTTTTTATTTTTTATTTTTTTATGTATTTAGTACAGGGTCTGCAGGGCCTCACTACTCAGATTGGAGTCGTAGTGATTCTCCTGTTTTTCAGCCTCCCAAGTGCTGGGATTACAGGCACGTGCCACCACCCCCAGTTTCAATCACTGTCTCAGTGCGTCCCAGGGGCCAGGCTGGCACAGCATGCCAGGGTTTGAACCCTAGCCTCTATGCTCTGCCTAAGCAGGCACTTTAGTGCACTGAGCTACCTGACTGGCCCTCATTTTGCTTAAGTTTAGTATACAATTTTGGTCTACTATTATAGGTTGTGGTTCTGATAAAAATTTAATTTTTAGGGCTTCTGAGTGTTGTTTTGGTTTGTTGGATGTTGCGAGCTCTCCTGCTGGCCCCTTCTGTTATTCCCAGGGATCATGGAAAGGGGTTTTCTAGACTGGCTACCAAGTAGAATTTAGGTCCATGGGAGTGGAGAGGCTTCCTAGGCTCAGCCACTTGTCTTGACAGAATTTCTCTTGCTGGTACCCCCTGGACACCGCCTCTTGGTGGAGGAGGAGCCTTAGAAGCTCAGTGAAGGACAGAACATCTGGTTCCTTCCTTATCCCATTTGCTGCTGTCATCAAGCATGTCAGGTAGTTTTAGGGTATTTCCATCATTCCAGGGGAGAAATAATGTATCAGAGCAACTTTTTTTTTTTGGTAAGTAAGGGTTGGTGATCCCTGGTCTCAGTTGCATTCTTCTGTTGGGTATGAGTTGAGTTTATGTCCTGCCCCTATGTTCTTCTCTAACTCTGTAGTCTCCAACCAGTTCTCTTTTCTCTTCTGAATTCAGAATTCTTCAACTGTCTCATGCCTTATATCTGGGCTTATATTTTACATTAGAGAAAAGTAGAGAGAACCAAGTCATAGAAACCTATCCAGATTAAAAGCTCTCTACTCATATTTAAGTTTCGGAATCTAAAATTCTAGTGATTCTATTATCTAGTCAATACAATATTTTTATCTATGCATTTTTAAAAAGAACTTTCCCATATGTAAATTCTGGATCAATTTTTTAAATATGTTTTTAATATTGACATTTAGTAATTACATATATTTATGAAGTACAGTGTGTCATTTCCACACTCTTAGTGTGCAATGATCAAGGCAATTGGCATATCTAGTTCCTAAAAAAAGTAATTTCTTTGCATTAGGGGCATTCAAATCTTCTTTCACTAGATCTTTGAAACATTTAATAAATGATTTCCAATCATGGTTATATTACCATTCTATTGACCATTAGAAGACATTCTTCTGGGCTGGCCAAATAGCTCAGTGGATGAAAGTGCCTGCAAGCAGGAGCAGGGTCTGAGGGTTCGATCCCCAGGCCTACTGTGCCAGCCCTGACCCTGTGGCACACTGAGACAGCGATTGAGACAGTGTGGTGGCAGGTGCCTATAATCCTAGCACTTGGGAAGCTGTAAACAGGAGAATAACTGTGAGTTCAATCTAGTAGTGAGACCCTGAACACCCTGTAGACCCTTCCCTACAATACAAAACAAACAAACAAACAAACAAACAGAAGACATTCTTCCTATCCAACAATATCCTTGTGTCCATTATCTATTCTGTCCATCTCTCCACCTCTCATTATCTTCTTGGGTTTTGAAAATGGCTATTATGTTCTGTAGTATTTGAGATCAATTTTTAGCTTCTACTTGTAAAATTATATGGCATTTGTCATCCTGTGCCTGACTTATTTCATTTAACACACTATCCTCCAGTTCTATCCATGTTACTACAAATGATCAAATTTTATTCTTTTTTTTTAAGGCTTGGCAATGCTGTATTGTGTATATATACCACATTTTGTCTATCTGTTCACATATTAAGGGACACATAAGTTGATTCCATTAATATATTTTATATGATGTATTTCATGTGTATACATTAGCATGTATGCTGTTCAATGTTTTTCTTTTTTGATTTATTTAATAAAAATATTAAAAGATGATTTGAGGAAGTTGTGAGCAGTTAGCATGATAGGACACTGAGAACTCTTCCTCATACTCTGATATTTTTTCACAATGATTGCTTCTCTGTATAGCTTTCCATTCAATTTCCTCATTTATGTAACAAGGCGGCTAGAACAGAGAAACTGCAAGGGGTGAGTTTTGAAAGGAAAGCAATTCTCCCAAACTCATTTCTGGAGGCAAGTATTACTCTGATATCAAAACCAGAGAAAGACGCAACCGAAAGAGAGATCTACAGGCCAATCTCCTTGATGATCATAGATGCAAAAATCCTCAATGAAATACTAGCAAACACAATTCAGCAAATCAAGAAGATTATACATCATGATCAAGTGTAATTTATCCCAAGAATGCAGGGATGGCTCAATATATGCAATTTTTTTATTTTACGTTATATGTTTCTTTATTGTTTCTGGGCATTTTAAGTATACATTCTTCTGAAGTTAATAAAAGACTCTGCAAAAAATAGGATAATATAGATTTATACCTCTGGCTATTTTCAGATATTAAATAACTTTCTCTTATGTTGTCTGATAGAAGAATTCCTATTCACTTTAAATGATCCAATTCAATCATCACAATATTTCTTTATGATTAAGTTATGCCTGCTCCAAAATCCAAATCAGAATACTAACTTATCTTAAATACAAGTTACTTATTGATTACCTTCTTTTTTGCTTTCTTTTTTTTTCCAGAACCGAGGATTGAACTCAGGCCCTTGCACTTGCCCAGGAAATGCTTATCCCATTGAGCCATCTCCCTGGCCCAAATAAAAGTTACTTAAATAGCTAGAAACTACACACCCATTCTACAGACATCTAATATCACCAATTCTACTGTAATATATGCAAATTAAGAAGTGTAATATGCCACATCAACAGAACCAAAAACAAAAATCACATGATCATCTCAATAGATGCAGAAAATCAGGAATAAGACAAGGACATCCACTGTCTCCACTCCTATTCAGTATAGTTCTGGAAGTATTAGCCAGAGAAATTATGCAAGAGAGAGAAATAAAAGGAATAATGTTTGGAAGGGAAGAAGTGAAGGTATCATTATTTGTAGATGACATATTACTCTATAATTAAGACCCCATAGGGATGGGGAGATAGCTCAGTAGAACATGCACCTGCCTGGCAAGTGCAAGATCCTATGTTCAATCACTGGTGCTGAAAACAAACAAACGAACAACCTACAAACTCCATCAAGAGACTTGTAGGTTTAAAAACTATATTCAGTAGTGTAGAAAGATACAAAGTCAACACTAAAAAATCAATACCACTTCTGTACACAATGAATTCACTAAGAGATTAATTAGGAAAACTACACCTTTCATAACAACATCAAAAAAGAAAAGAAAAGTAAAAGAAAAAGAAATACTTAGGAATCAAGCTAACAAAGGAAATAAAATACCTATATAGTGGAAATTACAATGCTCTGAAAAAAAAGATATTGAAGAGTATTTCAGAAAATGGAAAGATACTCCTTGTCTGTGGATAGAAAGAAAAACCATTATGAAAATTGTCATACTCCCAAAATTGTTATACAGATTCAATGCAATCTCAATTAAAATACAATTAGTATATCTCACAGATCTAGAGAAAACATTTCTAAAATTCATCTGGAGTCAGAAGAGACCTATGATAGGAAAAAGCAGTCCTGGGCAATAAAGGAAAGAAAGGAGGCATTACAATCCCTGACTTGAAATTATACTATAAAGCTACTATGATAAAGTCACCATGGCACTGGAAAAAACAAATCAAAACAAAACAAAACAGATAAGAGGATCAATGGAACAGCTTAAAAGACACTGACACAACTACACACACACACACACACACACACAGCCACCCTCTTCTTGACAAAGGGGCCAAACCATTTATGAAAGCTTCTTTCATAAATGGTGCTGGAAAAACTGGCTCTCCACATACCAAGGACTAAAAGTAGAATCAAATCTATCACTATAACTAAACTAATGTCAAAATGGATCAAAGATCTAAATATTAGAACAGAAGCACTAAATCTATTGGAGGAGAAAGTAGGTAGAAATCTTAAAGACATAGGATTAGGTAGAGAGTTTATGAACAGAAAACAAACTGCATGGAAATTGCTTCAAAGATTAAACAATTGGAATCTCATCTTTTTGAAAAGTTTTCCATAGCAAAAGAACTTACCAACAGAGTAAAAAAGTAACTTACAAATTGGGTAAAAATTATAGCTGATTGTCCCTCAGGTAAAGGACTCCTATCTAGAACATATAAAAAATTTAAAAAATCATGCTCTCAAAATTTGAAGACCCAATAAAAAGTGGGCATCTGAGATGAATACATATGTCTCAGATGAAAAAATACACATAGAAAATAAATATATGAGAAAATGTTCGACATCATTGCTCATTTGAGAAATGCAAATTAAAACAACACTGAGATTCCATCTTACCCCAGAAAGAGTGGTTATCAAGAAGTCAATCAATAACAAATGCTAGAGGGACTGTGGGGAAAAAGGAACCTTCTCCACTGTTGGTCAGAGTATAGACAGGTAGCAACCATTATGGAAATCAGTGTGGAGATTCTTCAGAAAGCTAGTAAATCTCACTCAACTCAGCTTTCTTCCTCTTTCTTCTCCTGACTACAGAAATATATGTGTATCTATGTTTATGACACTGAAATTTGTCATAGCTAAATCTTGGAAATAACCCAAATTTTCATCACCTGAAGAATGGATAAAAAGGAAGTGGTATTTTTACACAATAGAGTATTACTCAGCTATAAAGAAAGAGAAACTAGAGCCTTTTGTGGGTAGTGAGCAATCATATGCATAACTATGGTCTCTAATTGAAATAAATCAGACCTACATGTGTAAGCATCTTATTGTCTTGCTAGTGTAAGAACCTAAAAGAATAAATAACATCGAAAGGTACAAAAGATGATGTGAAAGGGAAAGAATCTGTTCAAAGGGAGAGAAAAACATAGATAAGGAAAAAGACAATAGAAAGAAAGAAGGAAGGGAAAAAGATATATTTATGTATATATACAGGATATACAGGGATAATTATACTCTTGATTTATGCTGGTCTACTGAAAGGAGCAATTTATGTTTAACTTTTTTCTTTTAATTTCTTATAGTTTTTTAAAACCAATTCTGCATGATTTTATCTGGTAATCTAAACAACTAATTTGAAAACAGCATTATGCAATGTAACAATCACTTTCAAATTCCTATTAGTGAAATTCTATGTTGCTTCTAATGGTTTTTTAAATTATTTTTATTCTTTTTAAAAAACTTTCAAAAATATCTTAGTCATTTAACTCCATTATCAAAGTTAGAGAAATCAGGTCATTAATCCTTAACCAATAACAGCATTTATCATTTCCTAAAATCCTGGTGTTACTTATCTATAGGCGAATAATAAGAATCTCCTCTACATTTGGGGACTTTGGAAGGATGAAAGTAGGGTTACTCTAAATTTAGGTTTTTCTGACCTTTGTTTGACAGGAAAACAGGTCCCTTAATTTTTCTGAGATTTCATTTCTACATTAATAAGATAGAGGGATAGATCATGTATTAGCCTTCTTTTGCTGGAAGATCACAATTTAAAGAAGGAGAGATTTAATTTGGTTCATGTTGGAAGGGAATTCAGGTCATAGTTAGCTGCATCTGAGGCAGAAACATGGTGGGAGGTGTGAGGGGCAAAGAAGCTTAATTCATGGCTGTGGGAAAGCAGAGCAAGGAAATAGTGCCAGAGAGGAAGGTGTCAGGAACCAGACACCATACCCAAGTTCATGTCTCTATGACTCACCTAGACACACTCAAGCTCCTGGGTGGCTCCCAAGACAATAAGGTTGATACAATCAAGTTTGTCTGTCACAGAGTGTCTTTTAAACAAACTTTCTTTAACTCTAATAGGCCATGTGATAATAATGAGAGGATGGGTGGGAAGATTAGTGTGGTGTATGGATGAGGAACACATTATGTGGATGGAGAGAACTATGGAGAATCATGTGAGGATAGGTAGGCCTTGAAAGTATGGTTCATGAATGGCGAGAACCATAACGTATGATGAGTGGATAGGAAACACTCTGGAATATATTTTGGGAATGAATAGCACAGAGGAGTGGGGCATATAGATTTTGCCTTTCACTTAGTATTAGTCTAGAAACTGAGATAAAAGAAAGTACTAAAATGCAATGTTGAATAGACAGAGATATTTTGAGATGACAACTTGTTTACTGCTTGATGCTGCAGAGCCAGGAAATAATGACACCTCAGTGGTGGCAATGGCCCCACTTCTAATATCAACTAATGCTAGGGTCAGAAGCAAACTGGTATGATGCAGATAAGAGACACAAAGAAAAGTGTACAGACTCAGATTGGGGGGGGTCTGGTTCCTGTAAGTCAGCTATATAAATCTGACAATTTATTTTCCTCTTTAATTAATTGTGTTGGACTAAATAATACTATATGACCTCTAAGGCCACTTTGAAATCTAAAATTCTAGGAGCTCATAATTCATAAACTTTGTTCTCAAATAGGATCTCTTGGAGGAGGTTAGATGCCAATTCTCATATACAGCCTTGTAGCAGGACAGTCCTGTGACATTTTTTTTCTTGTCTCTTGTTTTAATTTATTATCCTTTTTTTAAAAACAAACATTTACTTGAGAGAGTGTATGGCAGTAATTGGTATGTCATGACAAGCACTATGTATTTAGAAGACAGAATGACAGGCACTCCAAGCATGAAACTACTATTACAAATTACATCTGCAGTGCAGTGGCTTAGTTCACAGGTATCAGTATATATAGTTAGTCAGGGTGAGAATCCTACCAATTAACTGCTAGTTTCAAGGTCAGTGAAGACTCAGGACATAGGAGATCCTATACTGTAACACCGTGTAACTCAGCTGTGTCCCAAATTTTCTGATCAAGGAGATTATGGGGCTACAGAGGAAAGTGATTGATGATGTAGAGTATGCCTAAAGAGAGTCACATGGAGAGAAAACTTTCAGGCTTTCACAAAGCAAATTGGTCAAGCAATGGCCATGACTCATCCACATGGCTGACACTGACAAAGGATCTATAAACTGCGGTACAGG
>NW_004524587.1:27792135-27814350 GCF_000260255.1 Octodon degus
ATGCCAATCCCATAAAGCAAAAAAGGGCAAGAGGGTTCTGAACTGAAGGAAGAATATGGGTAGTAAGGCCAATACCATCGTCACTTTCTCTTTATGTCTCTTATAGCATTAAATGCTATCCTCCTGTTCTACATCAGCTTGGAGAAATAAAGTAAAATGTTTAAAAATCTCATTTTAGGTAATCCTTGTTGTTTGGGCTTTTTCATATCCAGACAGACTCAGATATTCGTGGGGCCAAAAGTGTAGCCACCCGATACAGCAGTGTGTATCTGTAATCTCAGCTACTTGTGAGGGCAAGGCTAGATGATTATAAGTTTGAGCTACATAGAAAGATAACATGTCAAAAATAGTTAAACATAACATATATAAAATTTTTAAATTGCAGTATTTGGAAAGCACCTGACTATGTAAATATATTCTGTTGGTCTCTCTTGGAAACTAGGAGAGTTATGCCAGTAAAGGGACAGAAACTTCAGGTTCACTAATTCCTTTGTCTTACTTTTCTCTTGCTGCTGAGACAGATATTCAAGGCCAAAAATTAGGAAAGGAAAGGTTTAGTTAGCTCACAGTTAGTGGACATTTCAGTCCATAATCAGCTGGATTCAAACCCGGGTAGCATGGCTAAGAGTCAACAGCAAAAGCAGTAAGACCAAAGATGAGGGGAGCAAGCCTCTCTTACAGTGTAAGCAGGCTACCCACCCTGGGATAAGTGCAAAACTCACACCATCTCTGTGCTTTTCTCTTCCACAAATTCAAAATGTTTACAAAGTGAGGACTCTGGCTCCCTGCTGAGTCACATAGGCTTCTTCTCACTTCTGAAGTTGACACAATGTATTAACTATTATATCCCTGAAGCAGTTTTTTGTAAACTTTTGGCAGATTTGCATTTATTACCGTTTTGAAGTTTAGATGTGGCCACCTGACTTGAATTAGTGAATAGAAGGTTATCAGATGTGACACCTTTCACTGTGGAGTAGAAGATTATAATGCCTTTCCTTTAATTCGCCATATCCCTTTTCCTCTTGCCTTTGGACTTTGGAAGCAGCTGACAACGTGGAGCTCCCTCCATTGTGGCTGGTTTTATTTGTAGTGGAACTCCACTGCCATAGAGAATACACTGTGAATGCAATAGATCTGTATAGTGTGAAGCCAGTGAGACTTTGGAGATTGTAACTGCGGCCTACTTTAGTCAAACCTGGCTAAAACAATAGATGATGAAGTGCTTTCACAGATACAGCATCATTTCTTTCTCTAGTAGGGACATTGATGCTACTCATCTCCATTTTTCAAATATAAATCTGAGACTCAGAGAAATTAGAAAGCTTCAGAGAAGGTCAGTGACTGAGTAGGTGGCTGGGCTGAAATAGAACCAAGACTTTTTTTTATAAGAGCACAAATGTACTTTTATTTTTCAATAGTTTAAATTCTTGAGGGATACAGTATCATATGGATTTGGTGTCCGAAGGCCTTAGCGGGAAGGTTGCTTTGGAGCTTGACATGAACCATGCCACTGTTTCCATGGACCTGAGTTACTTTTTCCCAGATCACTCTGGCTTTGTTTGGTTTGCCACCTTATGTACACATAAGAACATCTCTTGCCCAAGTAGAATTCAGTTTCATCTGGAGCATAAACACCTTCAGTTTTAAGAAGAGCTTTGTGTTCTCTCTGGTTCCAGTGACCCTGCTTATACCAAGACATTTTGACTCCCAGGCCTCCTTCTGCCACAGGGTGTGTTATCCTCCTGTGATTGTCTTAGTTTACTGGTGTGACATCTACGCCTTCCATTCCCTGTGTCCTTAATCCTTGATAAAGTCCAGGCATTTAATGGGGTAAATGCCTTACATCCATTTGGACAATCCAAAGGGCTCCATTCTCAGTGTCATGGTTTATGTCTGGCTGTACCCTGAAAGCCTCATGCAGTCAGAAGGGCAGGTTCTACAGTTTGTGGCTGATCCATGGTCCAGTGTTAGGATTATGGATGTGAGTGCTATACCCACCCTGGGACTGACAGCCTGCATACAATATAATGGAGGAAAAGAGGCTTGCTCTTTCTGCTGTTCCCTCTTTTTGCTTTTGCTGTCTTCTGCCATGTTGGACTGTTGCCCCTGTGCCATGCGTGCTACCCCACCTTGGAGCCAGCTGACTATAGGCTGAAACCTCCACAAACTGTGAGCCAAATAAGCCTTTTCCCCCTTAATTCTGGGTGCCAGGTATTTTGTCTTAGCAATGAGAGAAAAGTAAGCAAGACACTCAGCATTCAGATGAAAACTACTAGAGAGGAGCCATGAGAAGAGAGGACCTTTTAAAGAAACCAAATGAATCCAAGAAGTGTGCATTTTTAGTATACAAATTGTAACAATAATTGTAACAACAAAGAGTTGTCTATTTACAGATTGTAACTTATGCAGTAACCTGCAACCCTTACACACACACAAAAACACACACACACACACACACACACATCTGTGGCAAACTGGGTTGAGATTTACAGACTTGAGAGAACAAGTCTTGGTTTAAATTCTTACTGTTCACTAAAACATTTGTTAAGTGAATGAATTTTGACTTAGAAAAAAGTAATCACTTTTAAAAATGTAACACATAACTTTACATCCTGTATATCCTATTCTAGTGAAGAGATAAAGCAGAACAGGAAGGTCAGGAGGAAAAAGAACCCCATTTGGCTGGAGGGTGGTTAATATAGGGTACTACATTAGTCACTTTCCTGTTACTGGGACAGAAGACCTGAAACTCCTAACTTAAAGGTTTATTTTGGTTCACAGTTTTTAAAAACTTGGTTGATTGGCTCCAGTGTAAAAAACATCATGACCAACAGGTATGGTAGAAAGAAGATATTTATCCCATGACAGCCAGGAAGCAGAGAGAAAAGGGAAGTGGTAAGAATAAGAATACATCTTTCCAGGTCATCCCTCCCATTGCCCACTTTTAACCAGGCCTCACTCCTTAATTCAACATTCATTTACTGAACTCATCAAAGGATGGATCCATGGATGAGTGTAGTGGCCCACAGTCCAATCACCTTCCAATCATGTGACATTTGGGGGCACCTACTCAGTCTAAACTGTAACAGGCACCGATCTGAACATCTCAGTAAACATCACATATAGCTGCCCAGATCATCTGACAGTGGATCAATAGGCACCAGCTGAAATGAGAACCATGAGGAAAGCTGAGAAATATTACCTGGAAAATTATATTAGACAACATTACACTCAATAAAGTTTGGTTCTGTCAGCCACTTTCCCTGTCTTTGATTCAGGAAGAATCTTTCTTAGATTGAAATTGGCATGGCTGGGGAAGGTTATTACATAGATGTAGGCTTTTGCTTTGTGAGAATTGGATTTAGCCCTGTAAACTCTCTAGGGGGCTCAGAAATCCTTTCACACACAAGTAGGAACTTGATGTTATAAGATTTACTGGAAGCAACATTTCTATTTGTTTAATCTCTCTGTCTCTCTGTCTTTCTGTCTCTGTCTCTGTCTGTCTGTCTGTCTGTCTGTCTGTCTGTCTCTCTCTCTCTCTCTCTCTCTCTCTCTCTCACACACACACACACACACACACACACTCACTCTCCATTTTCTGTTCTTCTCTTTTATCCTCTGAAGAGACTTTTTGAGACTTTTCATACCTCACCTCATTAAAACCTTGTTCTTGGTAACCCACACAAAGCTAGATTAGAAGTTAAAACTAAGAAAAAATGGATTTTTTCTGCCCACTAAACCTTCCAATTAAAAAAAATCAATGTCAAATTGAAATAATTCTTCAGTAATAGAATACAGTATCCATTATTTAAAAGAATTAGGATACTTGCAATATTCTATTAAAAGATAATTGTCACATATATCACATATATTATACATAGATTACCATTTTTAAGCAGTTATACTACAGCAAAATCTGTTGTGTAAAAATCTAGGAATGTGCTTCTGATAACTCATAAGGCCCATCATGATCTGATAGGGTCTGTTTACTTCATTATTAGTAATTCTCATTATGTAGGAAACCAACTGAGTAAATATAGGAGGTTGAGCTCAATCTTTGCAGACATGTGGACTCTTGGGAAAATTTATGTATAACCTATTGATATAAGCTTGATTTCATTGACGTTTGCTCATTTCACAAAAGTAAAAGTCTAAGGAAAAAGTCTTGTTTATTTTAACTTTCCTTTTGTTTGGATTCTGAAAAAGAAGAGGCTAATAGTCCTCTGGGATTCTTCCTGATGATTTTTCTCTTCCATGATCTGTCATTCTAGCACTGTAGATTTCTAGGTGGCATTAACACAACTTCATCCCCACAGTATGCATTGGAAAGCAGAGCTCCTCGCCAAAAGTAAAGAATATTTCCCAATTTTCCCACCTCATCATCCAACCTGGCTCTCCTTTGAATCTTCAGCCATGACCTTGCACAAAGAGCACAGTAGTATGAATGTCTTCATACAGTGCCCCATCTCTCTACTAAGGTGAATGATGTGAAATCTTGGGTGCTGTTTGCTAAAGAGGAAACATAGTATATGAGCAAGAAACACTAAGCCAAGAATTAGGATGTTGAATGTTAAATCCTAGGTTCACCTAAAACTTTACTACCTTTTACCAAGAGCCTACTTATGTCCCCTGAACCTCAGTTTCCTTACTGATAAAATAGCCTTGGTTTTTGTTCTCTGCCATCTGCATGAAGTTATGATAAAGAAGGAATGAGCTAGTTGGCAGGGATGCCTGTGCAGAGTTTATTGGATGAGTGGGCTTATTCTTTTGCTGTCCTCTGGTGCACCTTTATGAATGTCTGGCCCTGAGAAGGTATTTGGAGCTTTATCTGACATTTAAGAATTTCCAAGTGTTTAGCTGTGAAAGTAATGAAGTTCTATGAAGAACTTGCTAGATGAGATTCAAGATCATCTCTAGACTGGAGACTGCTGAGTTGTGGAGGTCAGCCAGGCCTGGAGAGACTGACCAGAACCTTATGTCACTAGCCCCTTGCCTCACCGTAGCTCTGCAGATGGTTAGGCTTAACCTAGAAACACAGAGGTTAAAAGCCCAAGACATGCGATTTGAGAGCTTTCCAAAGGTGCTGCCATTCACACTTACTTCTCTGTCCTTTCAGAATTCTACCATCAACATCAGTGCTGTCCTAAAGAATTCTGGGCTGAAAGAAATATTCTATAACTTGTGTATGATTCAGCAAACACTAGATACAGGTAGCTATGGATTGCTTAAAATATGGCTAGTACAACAGAAGAGCAGAATTTTTAATTTAATTTTTATCTGGATTAGTTCCTGCAGGCATGCAGATCAAAGTAGTTCCCTTTTCATTAAGCCACTATGTCCAGAAGATCACTCTTCCCATGGTTCTGTAGTATTTATTAATTATTATTATTATTACTACTACTACAATCTGAGGCCATATGGCCAAAGATGAGTTTCTGGCTTGTATGTGGGACAGGAGAGAAGAGAGGAAAGGAAACTTGCCAGAAATTCCAGCTTGCTGGCTCTCACGAGGTCTCCAGGGGAACATCTGGCTCTGAGTCTTGCGGGCTAGAAGACAGGATTTTTCAGGGCATGGAGAATCCAATTGATCTTCAAAGGTAAGCGCTCTTTAATCAAGCTCCACTAATGATGCAATCAATTAGAAAGCTGGAATATCAAAGCCCAAGGAATCCTGTAGCCCTTTCCTTTTCAGCATCAGGTGAGGAAGGGTAGTCATTTTCTACATGGAACTGGAGATAGTTTGGTAAGCATGCGCTAGAAGAAATAACATGAGCTAATTCAAATGTTAGTTTGAATAGCAATTCAAAAGCTTATTTACTCATTGAATGCATTCATTGCTGTTGATCCTTCCAGTCCTGGGCATGGTCCATCTCCCCTTGGAGAGTGCTCAGGTAGTTATTGGTACATTTTGCTTATGGCTCCACCTTGTTTTGTAAGCTTTCATGGCTGACTGGCTCCATACCCATTTCACACAGTCCTGGAGGATGACATGTTCCAAATCAAGGTCTGAGATTCTGTGTCTGGTGAGGACCCACATCCTGGTTCACAGAAAGTCGTCTTTTCTGCATGTTCTCATTTGGTAGAAAGGACAAGGAAGCACTCAGGGGACATAAGAAAATAAGGGCACTAGTCCCATTACAAGGGCTCCTCCTTCATAAACTAATTAATCATTGCCCAATACCATCACATCAGAAATTCAATTTCAATGCACAAATTTGTGGAGGATACACGCTGTCTATCACACAGATTGACATATCCTTCATTTAGTTATGTCACACACAGTAAGATGCTTGTCCTGAATTGTATACTTTGGGGACATTTATTTAAGAATATTTAGCTTGAACAATGGTGAGTTTACATCACAGCTTAGCTCTTAGAGGAACCCTGTCTTGGGGTTCCCCATCAGGCTTAGGGTGATAATGCTGCTACTTTGGTTCACCTCAGGACTCAGAATCATCTCATCGTGGCTTCACACCCTTGTACACTCTTCAGAAGAGTTCTTTCATTTCATATTTGTTAACACCCAACATGTGGGTGCCAGAATCCTGACAAATACAAGTAGACTTAGAAGAAATCTCATTGTTAGGCCATCCTATGCACCCCCTGTTTTGCATCCTCATACTTTTCACTCCAGTAAACAGTTCTGTTTTAACCTTAGGTTTGGTTGGATTTCCTAAAGCCACACACTTTTTATTGAAGTAACCCACACCATGACTCTTGCTCTTTAAGTGTGTTTGCTGCCCATCACAGTCCCTTTAGCAAGGGTGAAAAAAAAGTTAGAAAACGCAGCACCTGGAGCTGGACCCTGGGCACTGCCTGACTAAAATTGATGCTATGTTCCAGATCTGAAATGCCCTCCCTAAGCCTCCTATTTTCAGAAGTAGAGTTTGGGGAAGGTGATTAGATCATGAAGATGCTGCACCCATCAGAGGAATAATCCATGAATGAGTTCTTAGCTAATTTTGCTGTAAGGAGTTGGGACCTGACTGCAGATGGATTATTGGAAGTATGGACTGGAAGGGTGCTTTCTTGTTCCCATCCCTCTCTGCGTTCTCATGGCCACGTGTTGAGCAACTTTCTTCTGCTGTGCCTTTCCAACATGTTGTTTCTGCCTTAAAATCAGACGGCCATGGACTGAGCCCACTAAAACCATCAAACCAAATAAATCTCTTCTTCTTGAAGTTGTGGGTGTCAGGTACTTCATCCAAGCCATAAAAAAGTGACTAACACAACCATCACAGTCCTTTCAGACAGGATAGAAAAGTAAGTTGGAATATGCAGCCCTCTGCAACTGGGCCCTGAACACTTCTTATTCAAAGGGATATTTGATTATTTGTTCCAAGCAAATAAGCATTTATCTAAGGATAGAAGGGTGTGTTTAGACTTAGATTAGTCAGTTTCTTCTTATGGTAACAGACCTTGGAGGGCAGATGAGGTTCCCTCCTTCACCCATAGTATACACACTGAAAGCCACCTTTATTTTTATTGATATTTCCCCACTGAACTTTTAGGTACTATGCAGGCTATAGATATAGAAAGGTATAGATTAACAGGGAAAATTTAATAATGCATTCAGTGCCTAGGAAGTGAAGGAAAGGAAGACATACAAATGAAGAAAGTGTTGTAACAATCATTCAGAGGTTATGGCTTGAATGTAGTGTCACATCAAAGGGGCTTAACAGTAAGGATTCTGGGCTTCAGCTGCCTGTGTTTGAGTCCCACATCCCTTTTTAGTAGTTCTAACTTTATAGACATGAAGTCTTTCTTCTTAAACTCTTTCACATTATAGGCAATAATATATCATTTTTATTAGCAATAAATGATATATATTGCCTTTATGTGCTTAGTCCAGTTACCATAATATCCTAATACTGAATAAATGTTAGCCTTTACTGATACTTAGTAAAGATTATAAAAAGGAATGGGGTTTGTGGTGGCTTTGAAGGATTCGAAGATTTTATGTGAAGATGATGATCATTTCAGAAAGGTAGAGAACCATGGATAAAGACAAAAGACAAAAATATGTAGGAATTATTAGTTAATCAAGCTGATACATGGCGTAATTTATTATGGAAAACAGTGATATATTGGTTGAAGCTATATCAAAGATACTGAACACCTGGTGAAGAATCTGTATATCAATTTTTAGGCAGTGAAAAGCCATTGAAAACAAGGATTTTAAGCAAGGGAGTATATGTGTTTAAATACATTTGAGAAAACATTAATACAGCATCTGTTTGAAAACTGTGTTGAAGGTGGACAAAAAGGTGGAAAAAGAAGTATGAGACTGTTACTGTTGTTCATGTAGGTAGTTGCAAGATTAGACTTAGGAGAAAGTTGATGAATAATAACTAAACTTCTAACATTTGATAGAATTGCTTAGACAGGAGGCAGGATATCAGATAACTGAAATGTTAAGAACCACTCAAGTCAGATGGCCATATCTAACATCAGTTGGAAATTAAAAAGAGACACTTAATTTTAATGTCAATCAATGACAAAATAACTATCATTTTTCAAAAAGCCCACCTATATTGCCTCATATAGTGCTAACACCAGAGAGTTAAGAGGTGGGGTAAAGAGACAGAGCATAGATGCACATGCTTTTATGTGGGCTGTAACACGGAACAGTACATCAAAGGAACTGGAGCAGCTGATAAGTGTCATCAAAGAGCACATCTACATATTTGTTCAGCCCCTCTCACAGCTCCACCCCATTCTGATGAAGAAGCCTGCTAACATTTAGTCAGAGTTTTATTTAGAAATGTAGTGCCTTGGCTGGTATTTTCACTTGTGAGAGCTGGCTGTCCTAAATGTAGTAGAAAAGTGCCCCAGAACCTACATACTAGAGCAAGAAAGGTACTGAGCAAGACCAGATTTTTCCACCTGGGAAAAATGTTAACCAAGGAAGATAGTAAGTGAGGATTGAGCCAGAGACACAGAGCCTTAAACTCATTGCTCTCACATCCAGGAAGGACTTACAAAGAATGGTAGCATAGGGACTAGAACATAGGAACTAGAGGGATGCCTAAATATCCAATTGAACCAAATTTCTGAGAATTTAAAGCCCTTTGATGAGCTTTGTGCACAAGAATATGAAATAGAGAAGATGATTTTCTTAGCACAGAAAAATAAAAGGGGGTCAAAGTTCTCTTTAAAATCAGAGATTCCTTCTCCATAGACTAGGGACACTTGGTGAGCCAGCTGCACACTACAGGAAGACCATCTCCAACATGACTGACTATGGGAGCTGTCCGCAGTGCTGGCATTGCCCTCTTTGAATCTGCCTGGAGGTTTTTTATTAGCTGCTGCACAACAGGCATTGAGCCAAGTGCTTTACACACATTGTGTCTATTAATCTTCATGCAACCCTGCAAGGTAGGTATCTTTATCAGCAGCCTTGTTTCTACAGATGAGAAAACTAACACTCAGAGCTTTACTTTTTGCCTTATCCAATTTGGATGTATGTGTAACTGTTTCAGAGATCAGATTGAAGTATTTTCAGCCTAGCAGAAGAGTGTATCTGTTTCACACACTCTTCTCTAGTCTATTAAATGCATACTACTCTCTTTGCAGGTGGAGTTGATGGGGTTTATATCAGAGACTACAGAATTTTAAGTCACAGGAGCATTTTTAATGAGAAAGATTAAGCCTGTACACTCATATTTCACACCATCAGTGACAAATGTTTGTAGAAATTTCAAATATTTTGGTCAAAGAGAATGAAAAACTTAACTTCTCTAGCCAGAAGAAAGAAAATCATGGATTTTTGTGAAGATCAGCAAGATCCTGTTACTCTTTAATTGTTTTCTTTTTCTTTTCTTGTTTTATTTTTGGCTATAAGATTTTTAAAAAGGTTACAGAGTGAGAAAATAGAAAACTGATAAAGGCTTATCTTTTATTAAATTGGAAAAATTTTTGCTAGGATAGTTGAGTCACAACAAAGGACAATTTGTGTGTCCCTTTGATACAAAATATTGCTATGTTTTAGGTAACATCACTTGTACTGGAGAAGAGATTTAGCACAAAGTCTAAGGTTAAACATTTCAGGAAAAGACAGTAGTTTTTAAGCTATGGCCAAGGCTAAGAACCAAGTCAGGGATTCTCACTCTGGGATTATAGACCTTGGGAAAGAAAAGGAAGAGAGAAAAGGAAAGTTTACAAATGGGATCTGGACTAAGAAATGCATGACTGCAAAATGTAGGGAAAATATTGTGCATGGATGCATTTTTATAGAAAGGAGTAGATGACTTTGAAGAGATTCTCAAAATGTGTAGCAACATCTATAACAGAAAAGCTACTGGCTTAAGTAGACACTCCAAAAAGTTAAGACTCAGTAAACAAAGTAGTTATAGCTACATATTCACATTTCTGGATTTGAAATAAGCAGCCCATTTTAATGTGACACTTATGGTATTTGAGTTTATGTTTGTATATTTAGCAAAGAGTTAGTGTTATAGGAAATGCATCTAATTAAGTAGAAACTGTGCATTGTTCTTTTCAATTGGATTTACTCCTCAAGGGAGCCTATAGAGTGAACGGAAACATCAATAAGTCAGGAAACATTTGACGAGAGTCTATGATGTGAGAAGGCTATCACTCACCTGCCTAAAATTCAATACTGCTTTCTACACAAGACCTGCATGTGTTAGTGCATACATTGGCACTTGCTCTGTGGCCCCAGCTATCCAAAATGGCTCACCAACTGCTGCTGAGGCAGGAAAGCAGGAAAAGCTCCATGTAGCATCCATTCTCCTTTTTGCTCACTCAGCAAAATTACTTACTGAGTTCTGATGGCCAAATATTTAATTTAGCTTCATGAAGATAAGAAATAGGATTCAGCTGGATTCCTAAAGCTCACTTGAAGGAAAAATGGGTGAGTGCATATAAAATTCTTTCCACACGTCAATCTTTTATCTTCTTATGACTTTTATTATGCACTGCTTTAAAGAGCAGTGTGTTTGTGTGTGTGTGTGTGTGTGTGTGTGTGTGTGTGTTGTGAGGCCACATCATCCACAAAGAATGTTTGATTCCTCTCAAGTTTTTGACAGCTCAGTGAGCTGACATAATCCAGAAAATGTGTGCTGTTATTTCGGTAAGGGCAGAAGAATAAGTGTAGTTTTAACTCAGAGTTTCCCATAAAACACCTAAACTTACCAAATATAAAAATGCTGTGACCCGTGTCCTCTCAGAAGTTTCTAGGTAACTACAAAGATGAGGATTCCAGAACTGAGGATGTATAGGGCTATCATCTTACCTCAGGACAGAGGCATGTATGAACTGGAACCATCTATGACTGGGAAAGAGCCCAGTGCTGTGAGATAAAGTATGCTCTGGGTAACAGGTGAGTTGCTAGGAGTTAGGTGACCACACATCAAGATATCTGAAGGGCAGCCTTGGAGGTCTGTGTTTCCTGAGAGTGGGGCATAGGGCAGGGGCTTTATTGTGTTGATATATCAGAATGGAGTTGGTAAGCAGCTTTCCATTGCTGTGACAAACACTTAAGACAATCAGTTTACAAGGAAAAAAGATTTATTTTGGCTTTTGATTTCAAACCATGGGTGCTTGGCATTCTTGGATTTGGGCCTGCAGTGAGGTCAAAGATCATGGTAATAGGACCATGTGAAGGTGGAAACAGATGGCAAAGGAATCGTTGTCCTCATGGTGGCCAGGGAGTAAAAAGAGGGACAGGAAGAGGCCAGGATTCCAATATACCCTCTATGAGCATGTCCCCTAGTGACCTACTTCCTCTCAGCAGTACCATCAGTTGGTGTTCAAACCTTCAGCACATGAGCTTTTGAAAGACATTGCAGATTCAAAGCATAACAGGCATGGGAGACCATCATGACAACCTGCAAAGGGATCAAATGTGTAATGCAAACTGGGCTGGCACTGGAACCAAACATGTTCTTTTGCACTGCTTTGCATGTATTAGGTGCTATTCCTTATCCCCTGACTTTCTATTTCCCTTTCCTGACTCAGGGAGGAATGAGGGGAGGAGCTGTTCATGATTTGTGTATTCCCCAGGGAAGACAACCTAGAAAAGGTAAATTGATTTGGGCAGGCTTCAGTCTACTAGGAAGTCAGCAGATATGAAACCAGCTCAACATTATGACCATCTTGATAGTTGCAGAGCTCTTACCTCATGGCAATAGAATCACAAACGGGAAACACATTCTGAGAAGTATAATATCATTCAATCATCCCAGCATCCCTGTGTGGTAAGCATTATCATTCTTGTTTTACAAATGTGAGAACAAATGAACAAAGATGTTAGGCAATTGCCTAAAATCTCACTCATCATGAGTCATAGGACTTTAAGCCTTTAAGTCAGGCTCCAGTATTATTGCCTCTGCACTTTTGGAATAGGGTATTATGCAGTCCTTCACAGTTGTTTTTCTCTCAAATTAAGCCTTATGTTTTCTCACTCAGACTCACCTGCTAAAGAAACAAGGAAGGGAAGGCGTTTGGCCATATATTTGGGTGTACAACGCAGGGAAGGGCCCAAAGTAATCTTTGCTTAAGATCCCATTTCACCACTACTTCCCATAAGTCAAAGTTGATGAGCTATGTGAGCCCTAAGTGACATTCTTCATTCTATTCTTTGAAAGCTATTTGGTTGTTCAGCAAGGCAGAGATTTGGTTCCTGACACTGTCTCAGCTGACAGGTAAGATGGTTCCTCCAAGCATGTGGAGGAAGTAGTGTTTCTGAAACTTCATGGTCCAACTATATCCTAGTGCCACAGTGTAGGGCCTTTCTTTCTGGAGTTAATTCCCAAGGCAGGGAGCCCTTGTTGTTATACATGAAAGTATATCTCAAGAGTTAGATGATTGGGGCTGGCAAGATAGCTCAGCAGACTAAGCACCAGCTCAGGCAAGCACAGGGACTGGGGTTTGATCCCTGGCACCACATTCTTTGCCAGCCCCACCCCCTGGGTACACTGAGCCAGCCACTAAGTTTGAGCGTGGTGGCACATGCCTGTAATCCCAGTGCTGGAGAGACTGAAAACAGGAGAAGCGCTATGAGTCTGAGCTGCATAGTGACACCTTGTGCCAAATACATAAAAAAAAAGGGCAGACCTATGGATATGGAGACCAGCATTCCCATGACATTTCATGTGATCATAAATAAAACTGCTATTTTATACTTAAAATCTGAAGGTACCCAACTTATAAATCAGGGAACTGGTAATTTGTTTCATCATGAGCTTCATGGGTTTCTTGTATAGACCAAAATACAAGCCCTTAATGAGCTATTTAAATATTAATGAGAGGCTGGACATTGTTTTTCCAACTCATTGAAGTAAAATTCATGATGCAGAGAAATGAAGTTACATTACATTCTGAAGAAGGGAGAGTAGAAAATTTGATAAAGAGTAATTCCCTTTCCTGCTGAATTCTGAGATGGTTTATATGTGAGGCTAGAGTTACATGTGTAACATTCAAATATTCAGTAACAAAGTTTGACCTAAGGAATGGGATATTTGGGGAGAAACATTGAGCCATGCTTTCTAGTACCTTGGGGAAAAGTCAACATATGAGGTTTATGCTTATTCCTAAGTATGCCCAGCATCAGCAGTACATTAAGGTGATTAGAACTTGGTTTGAATTTCATAAATAGATTTGAAGTTAATAGCAGATGTGTGAGAATCAGGTTCAATTTTACCCCTTTTATCTATTTCAATGAATAGGCCTGGTCTTAGAAATCATGAAGTGTCAAAATGGAAAGCATCCCTGGAGAGTTCTATATTGTGAAAATGTGGAAACTAAGGCTCATTTAGGGAGGGTGGCTACCCAAGTTCACACTGCAAGTTAATAGCAGAGGTGATAAGTCAGGTCAGTCAGTGCTTTGGGGGCAATATCTATGACCCTTGTCCAGCTCCAACTTCAGCCTTTTCAAAGAGGTTAAAATGGGATTGATTCTTTCCCACTCTAACTCTGAGATATGATCAGACTCTCCCACCTAATGCCTTCATGGGTCCATCAATATTAATAGATGGTGAATGTGCCAACAGTCCCTAAATGCATTGGGAGCTGCACTTTACATGCAGAAAGATGTCCACTTTGAATTCCTTAGAGATTCATTTAGGCTTGATTCTTATGTTCTTTAGGGTTTTCCAAAGCAATGAACTTGCAGTTTGGAACAATTGGTGAGTACTCTATAGTAATTTATACTATACTATACTATAGTACTCTATAGTATAGAGTATTTAGTACTAAATAGTATTTACTATTTAGTACTATACTATAGTATAGTACTCTATAGTAAAGAATGTTGATTACAGTGACCATGGCCTTTGGGAACATTATTGACAGTGCAGCTCAGAGAACTATCACCCAAGAAGAGTTGCTAAAGACCCATGTGCCAGTCTATGCCTCCAGCCTTATTGATAGCAATCCTCTTGGTGGATCTTTACTTCCTAATCAAGTTGAAGAGCTTTCTCTTGCTGCTTCAGCCTTCTTCCTGCTGTCTTGTATTGGTGACCTTGACTACCTTGACTATTATATTTTAATATTGGGGTGGGTGTGTACCAGGGATCAAACTCAGAACCTTGTGCTCACCAGACAGGCACTTATGCCACTAAGCTATCTCCCAGCCCCTATTTTAATTTTTTTAATGAACTTTCATCCATATATAGTCAAATCTTATCCATCTGGTTCCTCCAAATGCAAGCCACTTGTATTCCTTGTAACATATCAATAGCTTTGATGAAATCTAGTTTTGCATGGGTTTGTTCTGAATTACTTGTCTGTGCTCCATGGTATCAGAAACTGTGTCTTTTACAGAGGTGTTCATGAATGAAGGAATATAAATACATGATTGAACAAAAGAGTAATGCTTCCCAGAACCTTTTACCAAATCAAAGACTATAGAGGTTAAAGGTTTACTGTAAAAATGTTCTTATTTATTGCTACATTACAATCAACCTGAAAACTTAATGTCTTAAATTACTGAGTAATTATCGTTCTTGGTTTTAGGGACTTACTGAGCTCAGTTCAGTGTTTTGACTTAGGGTTTCTCGTGCAGTTTTAAGTCAGATACAGGCTAAGGCAGGAGTCATCTGAAGGCTTACATGGGCTGGATGTCTAAGATGCACACACTTGGTGGGAGTTGTGCCAGCTGGTGGATTATCTATACTTGTCAACTGGCCTGGACCACCTATACTTGGCCTCTGTCCATGTAGCTTGGGTTTCTCATAGCGTTGCAGTTATGAGTATAGCATTTTATAAGTGAGTGTTACAAGAAAGCCAGGACTAAACTGTAAGACATTATCTAGCCTTGGAAGCTCTAGAATATCACTTCCAGGGCAGTTTTCTTTTTTGCATTTTCAAGCAGTTGCTAAAATCATCCCATATCAAGGAGAGGTGTGTGTGTGTGTGTGTGTGTGTGTGTGTGTGTGTGTACAGGAAAGGAAGTAAATTTTTTTTTATGACACAGGGTCTCATTGCACAGCTCAGACTCAGAGTGATCCTCCTGTCTCAGCCTCCCTAGTGCTGGGATTATAGGTATGTGCCACTATGTCCTGTTCCAGAGTGGCATAGCATGTGGAACCAGGGATCAAACTTGGGACCTTGCACTTGCGAGGCAGGCACTTATGCCACTGAGCTATCTCCCCAGCCCAGAAAGAAATTTATAGTGGGCACGTTTGGAGAATGTCTAGCTACAAGCAAATGTGTTATTTTGGAGGAAAATCTATCTGTACAAGGACCTTTCTTTATCAGGTAATCTATTGCATTGCTGAGCACCCGGAACAGCTTCAATTCTAGATATATTTTGGGGAGGAAGAAAATAGGGAGGAGGAAAGAAGGAGAAAATCAGTGGTTTTAAACAAGGGGTAAGGAAATTAAGCTTGGGAGAGATAATGCAGGATATAAAATGAGTAGATTGGGGGTAGGTGGGAGGGGGAGGGCTAAAGAAAATTTTCTAGTATTTTTTACCTGCTTAGTGTATGTTGGAGTGAAAGGCAAGCACAAATGGAAAAAAATATTGTAGGATACTTTTATAGTTGAGGTCCTATAAATTCTAATAAAGATTATCTTAAAAGATGAAGAAATTCCCATCATTGCACTGACTGGATACAACTCCTTTCGTTTTCTTTTTCATCTTAATTCCTCTGAATATGCTTTCTGTGCACGGCATCACTCTGTGTTGGGCATAGGTTGTGTACTTCTTACCTACATTCACTTTATAAATGTTGCTCTAATGTTCTGTCTTTGCCCACATTGTTTTAGTCTCTGTCTCATTCTAGCTGATAGGGCTTCTGAGCTGAGTGAAGCTTAGGGAGGGTAACTCAGGCCGCCTCCTGTCCATCATCCACTAGTGAATGAATGAGGCACTGGCAAACTTGGATTTGACCACTCCCATGTCTCAGAGAACTGTCCCAGCCCAGCCTGCCCTGCTGGGGATGAAACTCTCAGGTGTTGCCCGTGGGGAACACTCTTCCTTTAAGGTAGGAGGGAAGGGGAGGCTTTTCCTCCTTCTCTTTTCAACCTTTCAAGGAGCTTGTTTGTTAAAATTGTTAAGATGGATCACAAAGGTTTAGATTTCTTGTCTCTGTAAGGGTTTACATTTCTTCCTGGAGGAAGGGGGGATTTAATTTTACTGCTGTAGCAATTTTTCACCACAAGAATCTACTTACTTCTTTTTCTGATACTGAGATGCCAGGCTTGGCACATTCTGGGCAGGTAGAGGGCATCCCTTTTCTCTGCAATGTCATCTTCTCTTTGCTCATTTAAATTTTACCTCTTCTTTAAAGCTCACTTCATATCTTTCTGTGTTCTCCTTCAAAGCCTTCTGTGGTCTCTTCTCCCCATACGCAAGTTGTTGTTTTCTCTCAAAAATAACTTAAAACCTTTACTATTTGTTCTTAGTCATATTCTCCTAGAAGGCAACATGATGTCACAAACAGATGCTGGGCTGGAATTCTAGATACTTGTGATCTTGTCCCACTGCCAACCATCTGTGTGACCTTGGTTAAGTCTTTGCACTTCTTGGGCTTCAGCATCCTCAGCTTTTAAATCAGGAACTGATCTCACATGTTCCTTCCTGTTGTGAGCCAATGATCTGAGTCCTTTGACTTTTGAGGTTACCCTTGCACATCAATCCAGAGACTTTGGAAATAGGCCTAGTCAATTCATGCTCACCTCCCCTAGTGACCTTGAGTCTTCTTGTTCATAGTATATTGTCAGAACAATTTGGAAATATGCATAATTATTGGAAACTTGAACTGGATCGCTTCTACAACCTTCTTCCTGCTCTACCCCTGCTTATCTCTCCTTTTTCATCCAATAAGTAGACTTCAGTCTGTGTTCATTCTTGTGGTTGATCCTCAGAGTCTCTGATTATTATAAAGTACAGAAAATGGAAGCATGCTTTATAAGGGCTATACTTCAAACACTTCCTTAATACAACATGTCATATATCAATCCCAGTAGAATGCCCACAAACCAATTTGGTTCTCCTTTGATGAGGTGGAGATGCAAGGCAGTAGCTATTCCTTTGGAGGGAGAAGTGATTAGCTGAAGGGCTGTTGTGCCCCTGTTATCTCCATCACCAGAGCATAAAGAATCACTGCAAGGACAAGCAATTGGCTCAGGATGTCGATGCTTGCTCAGTGAAAAATTACTCCAGATTTTGTTTTACTGAAATTATTATGGGTCAGTTTGGAGGGAGAATGACATGATTTGATTTAATAATCAGGAAAAAGGCCAGAGATTTCTAAGGCCACTTTTTAATGCCCTCAAATGTGATACATTTTTGGGAAGCGGGTAGCTACCATTATGGTTAGCCAGTGGTTACAAAATGGCAGAAACTCCTTACTATCCATCCACTCAACCCCCTACCTGTCCTTAAGATGAACTTGAATCATATTCCTTCTTTCTTCCTCTAGGTTCACACCCTGTATGTCTCTGCCTCTGGGCTTTCCCTCCTGCTCTTTTGTCTGCTTGAGATGCAAAGGCTCACATCACCCCTATCAAAATTCCACTCACTCTTTGAGGCAAAAAATAACTTTACTGATTCCCTTACTGTGGCTTCAGAGTCTGAGTGATGTAGGATTAAACTCTAGCTTTTATATTTCTAAAGAAAGCTTCTTAACTTCTCCAAGTAACCTTAACTTTCTTATTTTTAAAACACAGCTAATATTCACTGCCTTACTAGGTTGTAATGAAGATTACACAAATTGGAGGCTTACAGTGCTGAACACAGTGTCTGGCACATAGAGGGGTCCAATCAGTGGTATTCACTGTGGTTTCACTTGTGTTGACCTTTGAAGGGAATAAAATAGTGTCTTTTGGTTGAATATTGTTTGTCTCTGAAGAATTTATATATTGGAACTATTGTCCCTGGGGAATGACACTAAGAGGTGGAAGAACCTTTAAGATTTAGAGTGTAGTGTGTTTAGGTCATTGACGGACATGCCTTCAGAAAGGATTAGTGTTGGCCTGTAGAGTGAGTTAGTTATGCTGAAAAAGTGGTTATAAAAGAGGAAGACTGACCTCTTTCTAATTTCTAACTTCTTGTCCTAACATGTGGCTACAGTCCCACCCTTTTGTAGGTGTTCTTGCCATGATGACATCCATCATATTGTGATGCAGCCAGGGGGTTGCAGGGGACCTTTACCAGAGGCTGAAGCAATTGAACCACACTATCTTGGACTTTTGGCTTCCAAAACTGTGAGAAACATAAACTTCTTTATTAATATCCCACCCTCAGATACTTTGTTGTAGCTACAGAAAATGCACATGGATATGTAATGTTTTCTAGTACTAGGAAGAAAACTTCTTGAAGATGGGGATTATTTGATACTCTTGTCTATCATATTCAATGCCAAGCACAAAGCTTGGTATAAAGCAGGTTCCTAATATATTTTATTCAGATGAATGGACAATGTCATTAGAGTTGCCTTTGTTTCTGATTATACCCCAAAAGGCAGGAGATAGTCAATGTTGCAAAAATAGGGCAAGAAAAACCTACATTTTTAGACCAGATTTTATCAAGAGTGCAGCTTTGGGGTCTTGCCTCTTAAACTGCAAATTCCAGGGAGGAGGAAGGGGATTGAGACCATGACCTTTTATGTGTGCTTTCAATATTTAGTGCTCTGCAGGGCACTTGCTGAATATTTAAGTGTGTTGCTATTCATGATAAAAGCTTACAGAGTGACAGATCTGGGAGCAGAGATGCAACTCAGTAATGGATTTCATCTCAAACAAATGCAAGAGAAAGCCAGCTTAAGCTTGTAATTACCTTAACTACTCTAGCCTCAGCCTAAAATCCTGTTTTCCTGGAACAATGCAGCTATGCATAGTCAGGCAGTGATGAGCCTTGGGTGTTACATCTAACAATGGAGGGAGAGACCTGGTAGTGGGCAGCCCTCATGCTAATATGTTAGGGAAAGGTCCACTCTGCAAGTGTTCTTTAGATTTTCTGAAGAGTAGCCCTGCTTATGAGAAAGTTGTCATCCAAACTGATTTTGGATTCAGTGTTGGTGACTACAGCAAGATAAACAAAACTTAGGTCATTAGGGGCAGCATAACTCAAACTTGTGGCTAAATACCTAACTTCCTGGGTTTGCATCTAAGCTCTATTCCCTGCTTGCTTGGATCACAAGCTTGTGGACATGTTGCTCAGTTTCATTGACCCTCACTTTCCTCATCTTACAATTCCAAAGCCTAACACATGTAAATTACCTAGAACTCTTTGTGGAGCATGGTTAAGAGTTGGTTGATATTTGGAGCTGTAAGGGCTATTCTCCCAAATTGTACGAAAAGCCATAGATCTTGTGCTTTGCTTACTTTGGCTGAACTAAAGAGAACTCCAAGGGTGAAAGAGGTAACTTCTGCAGTGGTCCAGGCAGGAGATAAATCACAGGATGGAGGAGACAGATTTACTCATGACAGTTACATATGGAGCTGTGGGAAGACCCAGGGTGACCTTAAATGAGGCAGGAGATATTATAAAAAGAAAAGCTCGTATGGTGATGGTGGTGAGGTCGGAGTTGAGTTTATGACACTACAGAATATTGACATGGCAGGTGGAGGTATCCAAAAAATATTGCTACTTCAGTTATGGAGCTTTGGAAAGGGGCCAAAATAATGGGATAGAGTTTAGGAATCACCAGTATTTGCAGTCAGTACCATGTTAACCAATAAGATTCTCCAGACAACTTGCTGCAAAGTGTCTGCTATCTAACACAGGGCCAGGTGGTGAACACTCCAGGCTGTGTAGCCAGCGAGGTGTCTGTTGCAAGTACAGAATGCTGTCCTTTTAGTTTGAGAGCAGCCATAGACTATATGTAAATACATGAAGGAGTTGCACTTAAATAAAACTTTATTTACTATGTCACTGTGTTCACTCTTGCTCCAGTCCACTGTCTATAAAAAGTAGGGATATAGTAAATATTTGTTATATTAGTTTACCAGCCCCAGAAATTGTCTGAAGTCCATACAGACTTTTTTTTTTTTTAAAAGGAAGTGTCTACAGGGCGTTCAGGGTATCACTACTAGATCAGACTCATAATGATCCACCTGTTTACAACCTCCCAAGAGCTGGGATTACAGGCATGTGCCACCATGCACAGTCTCAATTGTCGTCTCAGCACACCCCGGTGGTGGGGCTGGCACGGCAGGCCTAGAGATTGAATCCCTGGCCCCTGCGCCTGCTTGCAGGCACTTTAATTCACTGAGCTCTTTGACTGGCCCTCATATAGACTTTTTTAAACATTTAAAACATTAAAACATTTTAAACATTTAAAACATTAAACATTAACTTATCAGAGACTTAACATTATGTTTGTGACTACAAATATGCCACAAAAACAGTTTGGAGGTAGGACATTTGGATATTTGTCTGGATTACTGGTGCTAAACATAAAATGAGCCACAGTGAATTAGAAATATACTCTTGGATTGCAAAGATCTAACTGGAAACTTTTCTGAACCAAGTCCTGTGACCTTATCCATATATGGATAAGTCAGACTGGTGAATTATAAGACCAGGTGATGAGAGAACCATTAAATTTTGAACTCCCCAAGGTCCAGGGCTGGAGGTACAGCCTCGGCTTCTAGGAAGAAAGTACTTGTAGAGTCCTCAGAGACCCCAGAACATACTCTTGTCAGGTCCGGTAAGTGGACTACAAATGTATTAAATAATTAAGAAACTTCGCACAAGTATTTGGAGCTTCCATTGTCAAGAAGTGTCTGGTGGAAGGAAATGGAACATTTCCAGTGAGATAAAATCAAACAGAAGATGAGGAATTAAAGCAATGTGTGTGGCCTTTTGTACTCAGGAAGGTAGTTATAGAACACAGAGAAAGAGGGAGAGAGTCTTGCATCTAAACAACAGGATGGTTGAACAGACTGTAAGCATCAGTCATTAAAACAATCAACACAAAGGTAGAGGGTTTCAGCTACTAAACCACTTCCTGGGACATTTCCCTTCCCATCCGGTCTTAAACTTCTCATTGATGGATCAAACTACCAAAGCTTGTCTTTCACTTTTGAAGTCTAAAGCTCTACAACTCAAGCCTGACCACTTTCCTGGGGATAATTCTGAGGTCTGGGCTGTAAAATCATGAAAGAAAGCCCAGCCAGGAAACTTAAGTTTGACCACAGGTTGCAAATGGCTTTTCTGCTTGTTTCAAAGAATGTGCAAGAATGCAAAGAAGCCCAGGGGGTTCTCTGGATGATTCTGAGATATGGAGTCTCTGTGATGGTGGCAGCTGCTGCTTTCTGTGTGTTTCTGCTGTTCTCTCTCTCTCTCTCTCTCTCTCTCTCTCTCTCTATCTATCTATCTATATATTCATTAATATATATGCATCTGTGCATTTGTGTCTATGTATCTGTAATTGCATTGCATGCACTGACAAGCATGTTTTGAATGCTGGAATTGCTTGTTAGCAGGTCCCACACTATCTGAGTTTGTCTGATCTCCCATTTTATTTTATTTTATTTTCAAAATTTTATTGATAAACAGATAGCAATGAGACAGTTTCAAATCAAATCGGTAGTGCAGTTTCAGTAACTAACACACTTCATATATTCTTCTTAGTGGTTAATTGCTGTACAAGATGCAGACTTGAGATCCTATTTACAAACACCATTAGAACAAATCATTCTATTTATTAAGAGAATGTAACTATCTTTCTATCCTAACCACTTTGAATACACAGATACAAAATGGACATTCATCTGTATACCCCTTTTTTTCTAAGTTCC
>NW_004524587.1:27815000-27832746 GCF_000260255.1 Octodon degus
TTGCCAGGGAAGCGCTTATTCCACTGAGCCATCTCCCCAGCCCCCGTATCTTGCTTTTTAAAAACAAAGCTAAATCTTTCTTGTCCTTGTCTTGTAGCAGGGCTTCCAGTCACCTGCACAGCTTCCTCTGCATTTCCTATCACTTCCGCCACATCTCTACAGTTCAGTGCACCTAAAGTTTTGCTTTTTCTGGACAGTCCCCCTTCTATTCCCAGGCCATGCACACATTTTCCATCAAGTCAAACACCTTGTGAAGTTCTACCCATTGTTCCAGACCCAGCTTATTTACTACCTTCTGTGTGAAACCTTGACCAGTCTCCACACCCTGCCCACACACTTACAGTTCTCTGCTTGTGTTTCTGCATTATCATAGGCTGGACATGGGTTTTAGAGTTATGTCTAAGTTGATTCTTAGCTGTGTGGCTTTGGACAAGTTGCTTTAAATGCTTTGGGCCTCTGTCTTACAAATTGTCATATGTGGATGCTCAGTGGACCTGGTCCTAGGGCTTTTAGTAAGGTGCAGTGTAATGTGTGTCAATGGGTTTATTGAGCACAGGGCCTGGAACATAGTATTCAGTAAATTAAAGCTTCTCTTCTTCTCCCCCACTTGACTTTGACTTTGTATAGGTCTGGTACATGACTTAAATATCTTGGTTGCTAAAATGCCAGGCTCTATGTTTAGTGCATGGCAGGTTTCAGTTTTATGTTGGTACGGATGAGAATATAATCAAGTGGGAAGTAGGACATAAAAACCTGTTTAGTTGAATGGTGTGGTGGATTGAATTTTTTGTCCCACGTATACAGTTTGTACCATATATTTGTCACTGACTTATTAATAAACTTTTTCATTCTGTAGCTTTGGGGTTGCCCATCTACCTGGCATTGGCCTGTGGATTTTTAGGGGATGTGACTCAGAGGTGCTGATCCCAGAAGAATGAGAAGTAACAGAAGGTGACTTTAATCTTTGGCCTGGAATCAAACCTAGTCAAATCCAGTGTAGATCAGTGTAACACTAATGGATCTCTAACCCATTAAGTTTTCAGTACCGGGGATTGAACTCAGGACCTTGTGCTTGCCAGGCAGGCGCTTATTCTACTGAGCTATCTCCCTGGCCTAACCCATTAAGTTTTGTGGTAGTCTGTTGCCCAGGAAAATCTGTTCACATGCTTTTATTGAAAAGAAAAGACTTGATTACTACTATTAAAATTTATGGTCTGACTTTGCAGACTGTGTGTAAAAGCATAAAATAATAAAAAATAATGCCTGATGGGAAAAAATGTAAAATGCACTATTGAAAGATAGGAGTAGTGTTGAAAATGAAAATAAATTATTGAAATTCAATTCAAATGAAAGGTAATGGCTGAATTACCCGCCCTGAGTTTTATTGCCAGACCTCAATGAAAAAGTTCTAATAGTTGGAATAAGGAGGAAACCTTTTTTGGACAACCTTTTCAAATACAAATTCTACATTAGCATGCTTTCTGCTGCTAGCACACAATACCAGATACCTGAAACTTAAAGCAGGAGGGGTTCACTTTGGCTAATGGTTTCAGAGGTTTCCTTGGAACTAGGTGACAATATCATGGTGGAAGCACTCAATGGTCACTGGTGAAAGTTGGTCACTTCCTGGCAGCCAAGAAACAGAGAGCAGAGGAAGAACACTGAAAGAAGGGGATAGGGATCAGATATTGTCCCCTAGATTGTGCCCCCATGGTTCACCCAGACACATCTAGAAGAGTACTTTACTCCTCATCTCCTAGCTGTCTTTCAAGTCAACCAATTGACAACAAAACTGAACCATCACCCATTCCTAGACTGTCCACTGGGAGACACTTCCAGGGATCATTAGGCTCAGTCTCTTGACCCCTGCACAAAAGTGCTTTGTAGCACTTCTAACTGAAAGTGGTCCTAGTACTGTTCCCTTCTGTATGATCTCACATAAGTGCAAAGGTCAGCATTTTTGAGTCAGATAGAATTGTTTTGGGAGCATCATGATCTTCAGAACTTACTCATTGCTGGATCTCTGACTTCTGCTAGAAAATAAGGTTAGTTAGAATGCCTGTCTCATGGAGCTACTTGGAAGGCTAACTGGACAACAGGAGGTATCTCTGGTACAGAGCCTGGTACCGACTGTAACAGCTTGTTTCTCTTTGGAGCAATGTAGAGCACATCACCTCTCTGCTATGAGAAAGCTTCTCTGACATCTATGTAAAGAGGCAGGGGAAAAATAAGGAAAGTTCCAACTGGGCCCCTTCCCTGTCCATTTCAGATGCTGAGCCTACTGGTCTGAATAAACTATTTCCTCAGCTGATTTGGTGGAGCATTTTAATTTTAAATTGTCAGTCGTCAGCACATTTAAATGTCCTGGGACCAGGAAAACATCAGAGGGAATTATTGACTGCTTTATTGATTTAATCACATAGTTTTGCACAAATTATGACCCATAATATTCTGGGCTCCCTGTAGTCTTATATAATACACATTTTCAGTGCAGCTTAAAGTGGAAAGAACCATAACCCCTATAGGTAGCATCTAGAAGATCAGAGATGGGTAAGTGTGAACTAAGATGGATTGAAGAAAAGTAGGGGCATTTGTTTAGAGAACAGAGTGTTTTTATTTCTTTTTATATTGGGAATCAAATCTAGAGTGTGCTGTACTACTGAGCTATGCTCCTAGACCCTAGAGAACAATTTCTAAATGCTGAACTTGACTATAAATGTGTAAGCACAAGAGAAGAGAGGAAAAGCAAGATGTGTATGTGTGTGTGAGAGAGAGAGAGAGAGAGAGAGCACACAAACAATGATTCAGCTTGAGGAAAGTGTGTGAGTTCTCTAATTCACCATGGAAGATACAGAGCATATCATCACCAGAATTTAAGCATTTATTCTTAATGCATTTTATGTACATATATTGATCCATGTAGAGAAAGAACAGTATAGGATGCATCAATAACTTAATATCACATACATAATATAATATTTCAGACTTTATCCACCATAAGTGTGCAAGAAATGACCTATTGTGAATGCCCTTCTGCCCTTCTATTATGATGTTTCTGCTTTGGAGTTAACCAACCAACTATGGATTAAACCTGTAAAACCACAAGCCAAAATGAACATTTCTTCCTTTAAGCTGTAAGTGTAAGGTATTTTGTTCTGGCAACAGTGAAGTGACTAATAAACATCTCTTTTCCATTCCATGGTCTCTATCTCTCATTTCCTTCCAAGTTTTGGAAGTCTCCTAGGTGCTAGCCACCAAAATGAGCCTTGAGAGATGATTACATTTCAGCCCTTAATCCTTCCTGACCTAGAGGAGGGGTTAGCACTCTGTGTTGGCCAACTGCCATCTTTGTATGACCTGTAAGTTCAGAATAGGTTTCCTGTTTTCAAATAGGTAAAAGAAAATAAAATGAAAAATAGTATTTTGTGACCAGTAAAAGGTATAAAAATTTAAATTCAAATTTCAGTGTCCATGAGTATTATTATGTTCCAAAGTGGCCATACCTGTTTGTTAGTGTGCTTTTGTGTCACAACCACAGAACTATGAGTTACAACATATAATAGAGGGTATATGGCCTTCAAGATATAAAGAATGTACTACCTGATTCTTTATGGAAAAGGTGTGCTGTTGCTTGGGTTAGAAGGATGAATTCTGGGGGAGAGATTAGGCAAATGAATAACTCATTTCTAGGTAAGGGAAGAAAATGCAAGCATAACTGAGATGCGTAGAAAAATGTCACAAGATAACATGAGAATCTAAAGCTCAGAGTCTTATCTTAGACTATCTCTTTCAAAGTAGATTCTCTAAAAGAGGTAGAATGGTAGGGAGAGTTGTAATGGTTTAGGATATTTGTTAGGTTTAATTAACTTTTCCTAATGAATGTTTTGTCATTTGTTCCTCAGGTGGAGACTTATGTATACAATAAGCTTGGATTCTGTGAAAATAGATCATGAATTAAAAAAAAATCCTATAGTGCTGGGAATTGAGTCCAGGGCCTGATGGATGCTAAGAATGTGCTCTTTTACTGAGCTATAGCCTTAGCTCATGAATTCTTTTAACGCTTATTGTCAAATCATGAGTTGACTGCTTTTACCTTAGAAAATATCAATTGGCATTTTAATTATGGATGCTAGAGCCTCCCAAATATTAGTTGTTACCAGAAACTGTTGTGTACTTGTAGATTTCTGTGTGCATGTGAGGTGTCTTGCTCACACCCTAAGTCCTGCCAAGCAAGTCTTACTGTCATCACAAATCCCTCATGTGTGTACAAATGTCTGGGATAGTGGAAAACCCTTGCCCATGACCCAACTCTTGTGAAAATCCACAGAACTGTTTAATTTCTTTCTAAAAGAAAGAAACTGTAAGAAATCTTCTTCAATGATAATAGTGCTTGCTGCTTGTATACCTCCATACAATTTATAAAGCACTTTTCTGTCCATTTGGTGGGAGGGGCTACTGGAAATGGAACTCAGGGCCTCACACTTGCCAGGCAGGTGCCATCCCGCTGAGCTATAGCCCTGAGTCTCCATTTTGTAACTGACCTCTAAAATAATGATGACCTAAATAATTTTCTCAGAATAGAAAAATCACTAAACTATATAAAAATGCAATTCTAATATACCAAGTTCCCCCACCCCAACTTTGGAGATCAATGAATTCATACCCTTGTGTTTATCTTACAGGTGAGGAAATGGGCTTAGCCAGAAACACAGAAAATCCATGTATCAAGAAGTATACTTTCAAATAAAAGTTAAAAAAAAGATGTATACTTTCCATTGTGATGATCATGATGGCCAAAGCCATCTTATCACTTGTTTTGCTAGATGTGGTTTAGTTATGACATCTTACATGTGTGATCTACAAGTAGAATGACTTTATAATTTTTCATCTAGTCCAAAGAATTTTGGCTAAATAGACTACACAAAATTACTCACTGAGGCCTCTGGTCACCCTATTTTAGGTTTGCTCTAAAGTTTGCTTCCATCATGACTTGTGCTTATAACTATAGATCCAGTGCCTAAAACTTTTGCAGATAAAGACAAAGCCTGTGAAACAGCATGTTAGAAGTGATCCTGTTCTGCTTTCCCACTTATTGCGGGTTTGATTTTTTTTTGTCATTTTATCTGGGAATATAAAGAAATAAAAGTCTGACATCAACACACAGGTATGACAGATCTGCTGGATTGACACACCCAATCTTTCTCTCTCAGATGTTACATTCCTATCTTTAGGTCCAGGAATAATCTTTTCAGAGAGGAGTGGTAGGCCAGGGAGATAGCTCAGCAGAATAAGAGCCTGCCTGGCAAGTGCAAGGTCCTGAGTTCAATCCCCGGTATCACAAAATATATATAGGGGTTTGCAGGTTAGCTCAGTTGTTTAAAGCACTTCCTTGGGCAAACTCAGTCAGATTCAGGGAACAGTATATTTGGTTTGTTAATTGTCATATATATACATATATGTATATATATATATGTATATATATTGCTATTTCAATACTCTTGAATTCCCAAAGTTTTAATTTTTACTACAAGCAAAAATACAATAAATATATTTTATCTTTCACATCTAATATTTCTTTATTCCCCCACATACTCAGAGGTGAAGCTATCATTGATAATCCATAAACATTGATTTGCTTCTCCAGGTCTACTTGCCACTCCAGACCAGCCCTTATGACAGCCTGAGCCAGCCAAAAAAAAAAAAAGGCCTTCTCAGGGAGGAGTGGTTGCTGAATGTAGACAAATATCTTGAGATAGAAAGAGTGTGAAAATATTTTTCTTGACATTATTTGGGTTTTATTGTGTTTCGTTTTTAGAAAAGAGTGGTAGCAAATCAATGTTTATGGATTATCAATGGTAGCTTCACTTCTGAGTATGTGGGGGAATAAAGAAATATTAGATGTGAAAGATAAAATATATTTATTGTATTTTTGCTTGTAGTAAAAATTAAAACTTTGGAAATTCAAGAGTATTGAAATATATATATATATATATATATATATACCAAATATACAAACCTTACTTAATATAAGGATATTTATATGCATACATACTAGTTGGGTGGCTATAACAATTCTATATATTGTGTGGCTTATAAATAATAAAAAATTATCTTTCACAGTGCTCAAAGATGTAAGTCCAAAATCAGGGTGCCGGTGCGCTTAGGGTCTGGTGAGAGTCCCCTCTGAGATTTTAGTCTGTTAATAGTGTATCTTCACATGCCACAAAGAGTGAGCAAACTCTCTGGAGTCTCTTGTGTAAAAACACTGATCCCATGCATGAAGCTCTTTGTTTGTGACCTAATTATCCCTCCAAGACCCTCTTTCCTAATATTGTATGCTGGCAGTAAGTACTTCAGCATATGATTTGGAGGGATGGAAACTGGGGAATTCATGTAGGCAGAGATCAAGGTGATGTTTCTACAAGTCAAAGAAGGCTGATCACTGTCAGAAATCATAAGACGCTGGGGTGAGACGCACGGTAGTTTCTTCCTCACCGTCCTCAGGGGAATATTCTGATCATGTTAATTCATACCCCCTACTGTAATTGTATTAACTGAGTGATTCCTACTGGTATCCTAATCTGGGATATTTAGCTTCTAGAACCATGAGACAATCTATTGTTTTTTTTAAGCTACCCAGTTTGTGGTACTTTTTAATTAATTAATTAATTAATTTTATTATTTTTTAGGGGCCATTAGTTTTTTAAATTTACTTTTATTAATTTTATTGAGAAACAAATAACAATGGTTTCAAAACAGGTTAGTGGGACAGTTATAATAATCAATACATTGCATATTGTTGTTTTTGTAGTAGTTATTCATAGTATAAGATACAGACATGATATCCTGTCCAAACACTATTAGTACAAATCTTTCTTCTCATTTAATTAAGAGAAAGTAGCTGTATATCTATCCTAACTATTTTGTATATACAGATTCAAAATGGTCTGTGGTACTTTTTAAATAGTGGATTTAGGAAATGGATACATAGTTAAGACAATGTGAAAAGAAAGAAAAACAGCCTTAAATAACAAGAGAAAGAATAAAAAAATGAAGTAAGCATAGTGTTCAAAAGTTAGGAAGGCTGGTGGATATAATTCAGGTGGCTGCCTGGTAAGCACAAGGTCCTGAGTTCCACTCTTGGTACAAATAAATACATAAATAAAAATTTTAAAAGTTAGGAAAAGAATATCAAAATGAATAATGCCCTGAGGATATCATTAATGTAAGATTTTTCCTTCATCACAAATGAAAGACAGAGAAATAAGAGAGGCTTTTAGCTCTGTGCATGAGAGTCACTCAGAGAAAAGAAGGAAAACCTGACCCCAGCTTGAGCTTGGGGTTTTATTAGCTGAGGTTAGAGTGGAGCTTGGAGGTGGGTAGAGTGACATCTGGGGAGCTGATTGGGAGATTGCTGTTGCTCAAGCAAAAGGAGGAGAAAGTCATCCTCTGGAGAAAGAGGAAGTTGCCTTCTGGAGTGGAGAAGAAAGGGGCAGTGGGCCATGTGTTGTTCTTGGGCACCTGCCATGTTGGATCATCACAACAATGACTAGGCAGATTTTGTTCATGGGCAGAAACCCATCATTTAGTAATGATAAAAGTAGAAATTAATTAGAAAATAGATCAATACTACTAATGAATCTTAAATCTAAGGGTTTTTTGGGGGTGGGAGGAACCGGAGATTGAACTCAGGCCTTTGCGCTTGTCAGGCAATTGCTTATTCTACTGAGCCAACTCCCCAACCCTAAATCTAGTTTTTTTAAGCAATAAAAAGAGAGCAGGAAAAAAAAAAAAAAAAAAAAAAAAAAAAAGAGCAGGGTAAAGTGGAAGTGGTACACACCTGTAATCTCAGCACTTGGGAGGACTGTCATGGTTTCAAGCCTGTCTAGACTACATAGTGAGTTCAAAGTTAGCCTGAACTACATAGCAGACCCTGTCTCAAAAAAAAAAAAAGGAAAAAAGAAGAAAAAGAAAGAAAGAAAAGAAAAAGATAAATCATTAGATAATATAATTAAGACAGAAAGACCAAATACAAATATGTAAATGTCAACCTGAAAGGGAGAAATAAAAAAAATGAAGGACATGTAAACTGCAGAGCCACTGGTTGATACATTGTGGCAACTTGAGAGGGTTACAAGCCTAACTAAACAACTCAGCAGGGAGCCAGGGTTCTTACTTGTAAACATCCTCATCCTGTGGAAGAGGAGATTGCGTGAGTGCTATGTAGGTTAGGGTGGGGATGTTAGCCTGCTTCCAATGTAAAGGAGAAAAAGAGGCTTGCTCTTCCTTTTGCTCTTGTTGCTTTTACTGTGGTTTTGAAGTCTTGAACTGTTGACCCTGTGCCTTACCAGCCTGCTTTGCAGCCACCTGATTATGGACTGAAACCTGTACAAACTGTGAGCTAAATGAACCTTTCCTTTCTTCAGTTTGAAGGTCAGAAATTTTGTCACAGCAATGAGAGCAAAGTAGGCAAGACAGCAGATCAATGTAAAACTCTGGATGTCATTTTTTTTTCTGGAAGAATAGTTTATCAATGTTAATGTTTGAAGAAGTGAGTTATATAAATAAACTTATTTTCATTCAAGCAAAGAAAGTGATCAGAGAGCTACCTTCTAAAAAACTACCAGCTTCTGATGGCATTAAGGAAAACTATAAAATTTTGAATGAGCAGATACAACATGTACTAAAAAATTTAGAAGATTATTATAGTAAAAGGTACATTGTCATTAATCTCACTCTCAATATTCCCCTTCATTCAGACACACTTATTTTATTGTTGTTGTCATTTGCTGAAACTGTTTTGGAAGTCCTCTTTTATGTCTTTTCATGCTTGTCTCAGTATCCTGGATTTGTAAAATGTTTATGGCAGTTTCAATTATATAAAAACACTAAGGCATGCTTTCAACCTTTTAATTCACAGATCTGGCACCATGTGACTTTTGACTTTTCCCCAAAATTAAATGACCATTAAAAAGTAAATGTTTGAATTAGTTTAGGACATTGAAGCAGTCACAACAGACAAAAATGTAAATATTCACAATTCTAGCTTGGATTAAAACCTGTAAGGACATATAAATAGATGGCTTCTTTTCTACGGTGGTAAACTATGCCTCTCAGCCTAAAAGTTATAATCACCTTTTCTGAGGAAATTGTAGCATCATTATCAGAGATAAGAGTAAGACAACACTATCTACTATTATTGAAAATTATTATGGAGGAGCTCTTAAATTCATATAGACAACAGAAAGAAATGGTAGTAAAACATTTGGACAGTAAAGACTAAAACTATTATTATTTACTGAAGATGTTGATACAGGGGAATGAAACTCCCAACTTGTAAGGTACCTGGGATGAGTTTGTATTCTCTGAAACTGAGGAGTGAATTTTAGGAATAAACAGAGGTTAAGAGCAGAATATTTACTGGGGGAAAGAAAGCTTCTGTCTGAGAGAGACAGAAGGGGGACCCAACTGGGTTGCCCAGGAAGCTGTCTCTTCCAGGGAGTTTTATAGAGTAAAACTGTGTGGCAAGGCGGTTGTAAAGTGGAGAACATGGGAACTCACTTAGGTGGGCATGAGGTGGAACAAAACTATGGTCAACCAACAAGGTTATAAGCACCCTTTCTCAGGTAAAATTGAGTAAATCCAGGACCAAATGGGGAAGTGAGTCACATACCAAGTGGGCATGAATATAGAATAGGACTTTATCCAGTAGCTGGTAGCAGTTGGATTAGTGATTCTTCCTGGCTTCCTCAAGGTGATGATCAATCCTGGATGCTTATCTTTAGGGACATAAGCAATTGTTTGATCTTTGATTTTTAAGTCTGGCCCACAGTGGGAACATCCAGCTGTCTCATAGTCACAAAGTGTCTTGTCTTCTGTGCCATCTCCCTCAAAGGCCTGGCCCTGTCTGACTGCCTATAATATTTCTATGTAACTCACCTGCCTACAACAATATGACTGATATCTGGACAATTCATGAGAATTAACTATTATAAATAGTAAGATAATTTAGTATCATGCCACATTCAAAACTAATAGAAATCCATACTTTTTAAAAAATGTATTTAGCACAGGGTCTACAGGATCTCCCAACACAAATTGGACTTGTAGTGATCCTGCTGTTTTCAGCCTCCCAAGTGCTAGTATTACAGGTGTGCACCACCATGCCTAGTCTCAGTCGCCATCTTAGTGTGCCCCAGGGGCAGGGCCAGCATGGCATGCCGGGTATTGAACCCTGATCCCTGCATGTGCCTAAGCAGGTGCTTTAATCCACTGAGCTATCTGGACCTTAGAAATCTATACCTTTATGTATGCAAATGACAGAAGTTAGAAAATTTAATGTGAGAAGCTACCTTATTATAGTAAACACATATATACAAAGATTTGATATAAAAATGTACATAATTATAAAGTTTTAAATCCTGATGTAGACAAAAGAAAGACTTGAACAAATGGAACTTACTGTGTTCCCTGATAAGGAAAGGCATCATAATAAAATGTTCATTTTCCTTGACTTTTCATTTGAGATTATCATAGCATAATGTACAGGGCTTTATTTTTAACTAGGTGAACTAATTTCAAAGTTCAGTTGAAAAAAATTAGTGTAGTAAGAAAAATTCAAAGATTAAGTAATGGTGGTGGCTATTTCTATCAGATAGAAAAACATAAAGACTCAATGATTAAGATAGTTGTAGTGAATTGATTCTCAGGAAACAAAATAGAAAACAGGTACAAATGTTATGATAATTTTGGTACTCTGATTTCTCTTCAAATAATATACATTTTTTACCTTTTAGAGTATGATAAAAATGATAGTCCAAATTATAGGACAATTTAGTAAATGTTAATGAGATAATTATACAACCATTTAAAAATTTCAAAGATATCAGCTGTTTAAATGCTAAATGTTAAATTATAGGACCATACAAAGATGACATAGAATTCTTTTATAACATTGGAGAGGAAGAACCTATTATATTTTTGTATTTAAGTTTTGTGTGTGTGTGTGTGTGTGTGTGTGTGTGTGTGTGTGCAGGGTCTCACTACACAGATCAGACTCAGCGATCCTCCTGATTTCTTCCTCCCTAGTGCTGGGATTACTAGCACATGCCACCATGCCCAGATTCCATCTCCAGCTCAGCATGCCTGGGGGGTGAGGCCATGGTGGCATGTGGAGCCACAAATTGAACCCCGGGAAAGAACCTTTTAAAATCTGGCTCAAAATCTACAAGCCATGTAAGAAAAGACTGATAACATAAATTTCATTAAATCAGAAAGACATCTGGTTTTCAGTTCCACAGACAAGGAGATTAAAGTCAATGTCATTTATAAGCCTCTCCTGCATCACAAGGCAAAGTTACTATTCTAGGTTAAAAGAGATAAAAATAAAACAGATGGGACAACTAAATTCAATGTATGATGCTTGAGAATATCCTAGATTAAAAAAGAGAAAGAAAGCAAGAAAGCAAGAAAGCAAGAAAGCAAGGAAACAAGAAAGCAAGACAAGACAAGACAAGACAAGACAAGACAAGACAAGACAAGACAAGACAGGACGGACCTATAAAGGCATAGTTGGAAAAAATGGAGGAAATTTGAATATGGGCTAGATGTTATATAATGTTATCGATTATACACCTTAGATAAGAAAATTTTATTAGTGTATAGAAAAATGACCTTGTTTTTAGTAAAACTAGACTTAAGTATCAGGAAATAAAGTGTAACAATGTCTGTTACTTATTTTAACACACTCATACAAAGTGAAAGTGGCAAAATGTTAACAATCAGTGAATCTTTAATAGGTGAAAAGCATACATGTGTTCACACTGCTATTCTTTCATTTTCATGTAGGCTTGACATATTTCAAAATAGAAAGTGGGAAAAAATGAATTAAAGTATTAGAAAAAGAGATAATTGAAGCAATGATAGCTTTTGACTTCAGTGATTTAGGCAATTGTCCCAAAAGTTGGCTCACTTCTTTGTAGGTGCATATCACTTTGTATGACACATTTCACTGCATTTTTTAGTGCTTTCTGAAAAAAAAAATAAATTCTCCATTTTACCTGAAAATCATTTCTTATTACATAGACCTGGGATCCAATTCATATCAGCTTATCTCCATGTTGTGCCACTAACTTTTGGGGAGATTTTGGTCAAGTTTCTTTCACCTTTGGGGCTTTAGATTTTTCTGTCTTAAAAAGCCAATGGGTCAAAAATGGAAAGGCAAGTTACTAGGTGAAGATATATATCCTACCAATTAAAAATAGATAAGCACACTATAAAAAGGTGCAAGAAACTTGAAAATAGGTACAATATAAAAGAGAATATCTAAATGACCTTTAAGCAAAGGAAAAATTACCAAGCTTCATTAGTTATAGGAAAGGGCAATTCAAATTATTAGATACTATTCTATGTCCATCAGTATAGCTGAGATAAAATGAAGGACTAAAATATCAAGTGCTGGTGAAGATGCAAAGTGACTATACATTTAGATTGATTGAACTCTCCTATACATTTGGATTAATTATAAATTAAAACAATCACTTTGGAAACTATTTCTGAGACTGGAGAAAGCTGTTCTATAGCCCACCATTTCTTCTCTATTACATATTCAACAATCTAGAACAGTATGGATGAATTCTATCAAAAAATTGCTGAAAGACCAAGATAAAGCAAGACCTATGCAACAAGAGTTGTAGCTTTTGGATCTGATAAGGTCAGTCAGATCTGCTCAGGATTTATCCTGAGACCCTGTACCTCAGATTGTAGATCCTTTGTCAGTGTCAGTGATGTGGATGAGTCACAGCCATTGCTTGGTCAATGTGCTCTCTGTGAAAGCCTGAGAGAATGTTTTCTCTCCATGTGACTCTCTTTAGGCACACTCTACATCATCGATCACTTTCCTCTTTGGTTCCATAATCTCCTTGATCAGAAAATTTGGGACACTACCGAGTTACGTGATGTTACAGTACAAGTTCTCATATGTCCTGAGTCTTAATTGACGTTGGAAGGCTCGGGCCAAAATGTTGGCTTTCCTTGTGGCCCTCCTTGTTCTCTAATTTTGGTCAGCAAACTTAGGTTGTTAACCCTCCAGAAAAGAAGGTTATTGTTATTACCATACAACCTAGGCTGTTGAGCTTAACCTCACTATCTGTCTGAATATCAAACATCTTAGGCATAACATGGAACAGGTATCTTTCATCAAGTATTGATATGTTGAACTTTAAGTTCCTACAGAATACAATGAAAAAACATTTAAACATTAGAATATATTTTAAAAATAGGCATAACGAATTATATACTTCTTATGTTTACACCTAAGTCCAAAAATCTAACCATATACAACCTTGAAGTAGGACAGTCCCACAACATTCCTTTTCCTGTCTCTTCTCTTCATTTACCACCTCCTTCTTTTTGAATAGTCATCTACCCGAGACAGCACAGCAGCAACTGGCATGTCATGACAAGCAGCCCGTATTCAGAAGAACAGAATGATAGGCACTCCAAGTATGAGCCTACTATTACACCTTGCCATCTTCCTTTATCTTGGTCTTAACTATCCAGCAGAAAAGTATAAAAACGAAATATAAGAAGTAAAGCCATGCTGTTATGTTGAGCTGTAGGGAACTCAGGTCAACAATTTCTGACATTGCCAGTGAAATGGAAGACCCAATACTATTATGGACTACTGGAGTCTTTTAGAATATTTTGCTGAGTTAACACACCTATAATATTCAAATAATGGAACTAAACAAAAAAAGGGGATGCAGATGAATGTCCATTTTGTATCTGTGTATTCAAAATAGTTAGAATAGATATATAGTTACATTCTCTTAATGAATAGAGGGATTTGTTCTAATAGTGTTTGTAAATAGGATATCATGTCCACATCTTGTACAGCAATTAACCACTAGGAAGAATGTATGCAATGTGTTAATTATTGAAACTGTCCTACCAATTTGGCTTGAAACTGTCTCATTGCTATTTGTTTCTCAATAAAATTATGAGAAAACTAAAAAAAAATTGCTGAAAGAAGGCAGACACAAAATAATATTATCTGGTCCAGTTTATCAAAGTTCAAACATGCTGACATTTTTTTCTATAATGGAAGTCAAGATCATGGTTATTTTTTGAGAAGAAATGGGTAGTAGTGAATGGGATGTAGTTTAAGGGGGCTTCTCACAGACTGATAACCTAATTATTCTTCTGGATTGCTGTTCATATGAGTGGGTTTACTTGATGGAAAATTTCATCAAGCACTTTTTTGTATGACATATCCTCTTCTGTCATATCTTGCAGGATTATTAAATGGACAAGTAACATCAGGAATAGAGAAAGCTCAAGATATTGTATTTTGAATTACATGAAACATGCATCTAAATTATTTAGATGTATAATCTTGTATATATATGATATGCATAATTAATAGCACTGGAAAAATGGTTGCAATCTCTCATTCACTTTCTTAAATTCTCATAGAACATGGTACAGTAGGTGGGTTAGAAATTATCTATTTCATAGCAAAAGATTGATGGACAAATATAAGATTTCCCAGGTAGAATTATTATTTAATTTGAAAAAAGTTTGAATGTAACTGGCTGGAGTTGTTTAGTTCAATGTATGCATTTTCATTCTGTTCCATACTGCACAGTTCAGAAATCCCAGCAGAAGCAATGTAAGAGCAAATATCTTGGATATAGCTCTTCTCACTTTCCAACACAGCCAGATTGTACACTCTCCCCATGTTGCAGTTGATAGCCACTAATAGACTCTGGCTGGAACATGACATTTATCTCCTTCTCATTTGTACCACATAAATAGAGTTAAAATAATGGCACTTTGTTGGCAAGGAGGGAAGCCAGTCCCAAAGTGTCCCACTTTTTCTTGCTATTCAGTGTTCAGTGTTGATGTAAAATAACAAATGGTCTGGCCCTGGTGAGAAGGCAGCCTGGTCTTGTAGTAAAAGCCAGCACTTGGCCCTCCAGTGAGGGCTTAGTCATGGGTCCTCCCATCCTTCCTTTGAGGATGCAGTGCCTGCAGTGCCCATCTACAAGGGTGAATCAGGAGGCAGACTGGACTGCTGATGGGTGAAAACTCCATGTGGAGCCAAGAAGGATGTGACCTACAAGCAAGAAGACCCTGGTTTAAGAATCCAACTCCCTCTACCCAAGGAACCTGGGAAATTCACAAAACCACATCCTCATATGGCACTGGGGCAAGAATCCCAGATTCACCTAGATGGACCTGGATTTGAATTCTGACTTGGCTCCTTGCCAGCTGTTTTGCCCTGTTCCAATGCATCACACTTTTCTGAATTTCTTCTTCCTTATCTGTAAACCAATGGAGTCCTTTGGATGCTCTTGAAGGAGACATTTCTTAGCTGGCTTACATTATAATCTCCAAAGAGCTGTGTTTCCATCTGTGAGTTGGGGAGATTGATTCCTGATGGTTTGTCTTATAGGCCTGTTGAGAGAGGAGTGGAGACCAAGCAGTAGTCAATGCCTGGGCGGTTTTCTTAGTTGAAATGTGTTGGGCCTGGGAGCTGCTTCCTAGATTTTCAGCAGCATAACCATTAATCATTAACCCCACTTTCTTTTATGCTCTCTTTCATAGGCTGCATTTTGTCAGAACCATTATCTTACATTAGCTGGCGTTTTAAGGTCTGTTCATCCCTCAGTGAAGAGGCAATTCAGATTAATCACATGGAACCAGCAGAGCAGCATTCCACTGGCTATCAGAGGGAGGGAGAGGAGGAGGGGGGAGAGCCAGCTTCTCTTGTGCTCTGATTCTACCACTCTCTTTTTTTTCACCTTCATCATCTCAGACCTAAGCAGTACTGGTGCGCACACACACACACACACACACACACACACACACACACACACAGAGTCTAGTGAGTTCCTTCTGAGTTTTACTGTGTTGTCTACAGACACAGTCAAAAATGAAAGCACACCCATCTGTAGGGGTGACCAGGGGCCAGGGGCCCCTTGGAGGGACTGGCTAGAGCATCCAGGGAGGTGAGGTGCCTGGCTGCTGGACTCAGTGTTCTTTGTGTCTTAAGGTCATATAACCTTATATGTCTTCACACCCTTGTGGTTATGCTGGGAGGCAGGGTTCCTAACCTGTGGAAATGGAAAGAATCAAGGGAGATTCCTCTTTGAACTTGAAAGAACCATCAGATTGCCTACCTGTAATGTTTGGGGGTATGTGTGAATGCTTCTGTACAGTGCCTTTCTGAAGCCAGCATGGTAGTGACAGATGTAGTTTGGGAACCCCTATAAGGCAAGTATCTCTTGGATGAAGAGCCTGGACTATACAATCCAGCCAAGCTCCCTCCTGGAGAGTGTCTCATTGGAATCCCATCAGGTGTGCTGAGTTCAGTACTGTCCTCCAAGTCTTCACGTCCAACCAGATCCACAGGTTGCAAACTTATTTCAAAGTAAGGTCCTTGCAGATATCATTAGTTTAGTTAGGATGAAATCATACTTGTTTAGAGGAACTCAACTCTCATGACAGGTATCCTTATTAAAAACAAAAGAGGAAAATTTGGACACAGGAAGAAACACAAGGAAGAAGGTCTTATGAAGACAGAAGCAGAAAATGATACAGAGGCAGAGACTGGACTGATGCAGCTGCAAGCCAAAGGACAGCAAGTGTCCTATGCTTTTTTCACTCTGCAATGAGCTCTGATATGTGTTTAATAGCAGCTGAGCCTAAGATATACCTCTGCTTCTAAAGTTCCCTGTTCCAGGGGAGACAGCTACCGTGGATTCCTGGAGCCTACTAAATGCTTTGTTTATGTCCAAATTAAAATAACTATCAGATGTGTGTGCTGGAAGGAAATATTGTCATATAATTTATTACACATGTATTTACAAAATATAATAGTGTAATGTGAGCTGTACAATGTGACCTGCTAATGAACATAATGTTTATAATATACTATTTGTCTTACCCTGTAAGAAATAAAATCTTTGGCAAGCTTAGCAAATTCATTTAATAATCTGGTGACATTTCATAGACATGTAGAATTGACAGGAGCCTCAGTAATGATCTAGTTTCTTCATTTTTATGATAGAGTAAACTGAAGTAGAAAATGCTAACTTTCCATACTCCACAGATGTTGGAATAGAAACTCACATTCAGATCTCTGGGCGGCTTCTCAGCACCCGCCAGAAATGGACTCCCCTTTGTAGATGAAGATACTGAAACTTTTGAGAATTCAGAGCTTTGATGGCTGGCAAGGTTACCTGGCTATTACTTCTATACAGCATGTGGAGAGTACTTTGCTCATACTGCGAAATAAATATACACCTACAGCTGGATAGAGGTAGAGACCATTTAACATGTATTTCAATTTTACTTCAAAAGGAAGGAGAAAACGAAGACTAGATCTGGGAAGGGTCATCTCTCTATTGCCTGTATGGATCAAGATGGGTTGTTTATCTGTTGTCAGTGGGATGAGTAGGGGACAAAGTGAAATCATATGTTCCTTGTGCTTAGGAAAACTGTCAGGGTTGACATAATCTCTTAGCAATAGTCTTGGGGCCCTGAAGCCAAGTAGAAAGTAAGCTCAAGGAAGCCATCCTTATGAAGGAGGCCTGTGAACATCAGTCCAGTCTGTATCATGCTTCTGGCCCAGATGCCTATGGCCACTACTTTGTTCCAAGAGCTCTGCTTTAGAGACACAAGATAATGCCTCTCCTGGCCCTTGTTGGTTCTTCAGAAACTGACCACCATTGTGAGAACA